>NW_018219708.1:11322-13185 GCF_001263595.1 Phalaenopsis equestris | reverse complement strand
CCCAATTTTGACAATATGACCTAATCTCATCAAATTGAACCCATAGCCTAGTCAGTTGGCCCCAATTAATATTTCATAATTTTCATAACATTCATACGCATCAACATAAACCATCAATTGGCCTTGGTGAAACCTCAAATCCATTTGATTTTGGCCTAAATCCAAAATTCTGAAATTTAGCCCCAAATTGGCTAAGCCCCCAAATTTCACCAAATTGATATCCTGAACCTCCAAATTGGCATACAATTCATGTTGAAGACTCTTAATAGGGTCCCTACTGACCATTTAAAATAATTAATTTGGACTTAGCCCAAGGCTAACCCAAGCTAGACCCAAGCTTAGTCCAACATGACCAAATTGACTAAAAGTCAAAATTTCGTCAAATTGACCCTTCAATTAGACTCAAAACCACTTCCATTCTTCACCAAAGGTTTTCCTTATGATCATATACACCAAATGTAACATTTATTTGGGCCAATTGACATGCTTAACCTAGCCCAAACCCAAGTTTTGGTCATTTGCACCCACTTGGACCCATGCACCAAAATGTGACCTAACCACCCTAAAGTCACCAAATTAACTCCATCATAGCCATTAGTTGGACTTAGTGACCAGTCCAAACACCATGAAACCACGTAAATCAAGCAATGGACCAAAGGTCCCCCAAATCAAGGGATATTATTTCCAAAAAATGCATGTACTTAAGATATCCTAACCAAAATTAGGTATCATTGCATTAAATTGCTGTGACATATTCCCCTTGGTTCCCTGAGCTCCTAGCCACCCCCCCTTGGCCGGCCGGCCAACCCCCCGATGGACATTTTTATAAAAACTCACCTCCATGGACATGGGAGGTGTGCTGAAATTTCCTTAGTGAGGCCTCTCCGAACTTCACACAGAGCTTCCCTAAGATCCCCTCAGTGCATTCTAACCATTCTCCCCCACCAATTCCCATTGCCGGAACTCAATTTTGAGCTTGGAACCTTGCCGGAAACCAGGACTGAGCCCATTACATCTCCACACTCCACCAAACTCAAATTAACTCTACCCACACCTTCACAACCAAGTAAGAAGCCAAAGCCCCATAAAATCCCCTTCCACAGAGCCTCTACCATAGCTCTAGACTAACACTCAAATTTGGCCATGATCGAATTCATACCTAGGCCTTACACCAAGACCAGAGACTCAATCCTTAGCCTCTTTGGATCATAACAAACGTGTCAAGACCCTCTGATCCAAGCTTCACTTCTCAGAGCAAAGTTATAAAACCTCACCTCATCCTAAGCCTATTTCAATTCTCCATTTAATTAGGCTTAATTTAATTGCATGATTACTGTATGGATGTGTTCCTCACATAGACGAGTCCATAGAACCAAACCCGAGGTGATTTGGTTGAGTTTAGGATGAGATCTTAGGGTTTTAGTGTGGACGGTCACGGGATCATTCTATCGGGCGATCACGGGATCATTCTATCGGGGATGATGATGGGGAGCCGTTTGATCGAGCGTGTATCAAATGGACGGAGGAGATTGAGCCAGACAGTGCTTCAAGACATAAACCGCTGGCCGAGTCAACAGCTACATGGACAGCGGCAGCGGCATCCAACCAGAGCACGCCACACATGCCTTCAGAGCTGCCTAGGATCCGGTCAGCACGCACGGTTTAAGTAGATAAATAGAGCTTTTTCCTATTTATTTAAACTCCCTAAACTTTAGAAATCCATAACTTTGTGTAGAAAAATCATAAAAAAAATAAAAATACCCTCTTGCTCAGTGAACAGAGGAGAACAATGTGAAATAAATTTCAAGTCCATTTGATGAATATTTTATTTTTAATTAATTAAATACTATTTTGAATCATTTG
>NW_018219708.1:10684-11312 GCF_001263595.1 Phalaenopsis equestris | reverse complement strand
CCATCCATATTGATACATCACCTTGACTTGAAATTTTGGCATGTTGTAGCCTCTATCAAGGGAAACATCCACTAATTTTTCCAAATTCAGAGGAGGTTCTTAGATAGAGATCCATATTTTTCAAGCTTTTACACATTATTTCCTTAAAATAATCATGAAAATTAGCATGTTGATTAGAAAATTCCAAGAAAATTTTGAAGGTCCACCATGACCAGAGAAGCTTTTGGAAATAATTTCATGGGTCAAGTCATTTAAAATGCACTTAAATTTTACAAACACTAAATCATTAAGATAATTAATTTTAGAAAATATAAACATTTAAATGACTTGATTTTTTATCTCCACTTTTGTTTCTGATCCAGAAAACTCGCCATAAAAAATTCATAATATTTTGAGTATATTTGATAACTTAAGTTGATTTTTAAAGATAAATACCACTTTTGACACCTAATTGATTTTTAAAAATCAAAATATAACTCAAAAAATTATGAAACTTAGTTTTTTGAGTTCTCTGTGATCAGGGACATTTTATAAAAATAGAATAATATTTAGAATAAAAACTTGATTTTTAGCCTATTTTAAATATTTAAAATAATTAAAAATTCATAAAAATTACAAAAATAATAAA
>NW_018219708.1:9054-9385 GCF_001263595.1 Phalaenopsis equestris | reverse complement strand
TACTTTTCCTGCTCTTCATAAATGCCCTCACATGCGTTTTTAAGTTTCAGGTGGTGAAACGAGAAGACTCGCCAGGTACGCTTTTACAGTTTATAGCACCGTCTTTCTTGTGCTTTTTCCTTACATGCTTCTCTTTATGCTTATGTTGCTTCTTTTTCATATAGTTGCATTTACCTAAATGTATGAAAACAACACGAACTTGCATGTTAACCAAAACCAAGGCCCAAAACCAAAACTAAAATCAACCAAGATAAAATCCACCGCCACAACATTCAAAATGTAAAACAAGTCAAAATTTAATCACAAACATCACACAAAACTACAACTTCAA
>NW_018219708.1:5643-8812 GCF_001263595.1 Phalaenopsis equestris | reverse complement strand
AGAACTTCAACCATAGGGCCACCTGATTTGACATTATAACTTGACATACTAGAAAACTCAAACTCGTCACAGTGAGGAGCTTGGAGCTAGCATGGTGGGTAGCACGGCCATCTTCAACAGCAAAACTTGTCTTCCTAAGCTAAACCAATCTTCCTTCCTTAGACTTAAACAACAAAGCCATAGAAATTCAAGGTTGCTGGCTTATGAAACGTAAATACTCACCTTATCGTTAGGCTTTTATATAGCGCTGCTATTCAATATAAGCTAACTCGTCTTAGGATTTCGAGGTTGTCATTTATCATGATCTAAATCCTCATATCTTCTAGGCTATTTGTATGATAGTTTCACACGAATGTAAGACCTAACTAATAAAATTTACACAATGAAATACTTATTTTTTTCTCCTCAAAACTGAAGCCAAACTTTAGGATAGCTCGGGCAGTCACCGAGGTTTGCCTCTCGATCCATGACATCCCCTAGTTCTTCCTCCTTTGAACTCTACAATAAAATTTTCCAAATTTGAACCAATCTCCTTTCACACCTCTACATCCGATTTCATTAAAAAGTCTTACCCTTTCAAATTCCTTGAAGATAATATTTCCTGATTTTTATCGAGAGTCTTCTTAAGTGACTTTGGTCATTTAAGATGTAATTAACTATAGGGGTTTGCCCTTATAGGAAGCATGTCCGAACCCATCTTAATATAAACCCTATTTAATCCTGTATATTAAATAGGGGAACTTGTCAGGAAATACAAAGGTTTTGCAGACCAAACAGACGTCATACTTTCCTTAGTTTATTTGCTCGAGCCTCATCCTCAAGTCTTGTGTTTATCCATCGGGATAGATACAAGATTTGAGGTACAGTGCTCTTTCATTTAAACTAAAAAAAATATGGGGTTATTTTGATTTCACACTTCAACGTCCTTCGGAAGCAGGCGACGGGATTTCGATTCCATTGACCGACAGCTTTTTACGGGTAACTCCCCACAAACCCACGAAATAGCACCGACAGCTTCTGGTGACTCCGCTAGGGACAAGCTTTTATCTCCACACAAACCAAGAAATATTATCTCCACACATCAGTAATGTGTCCATGCCCCTCTTGGACCAAATTACCCTTCTTCCATTGACATACTTTACCCATTTCTGTCTTGGGAAGGTACAATCAACTCCTTGGACTTTGGGACTAGCTGTTCAACCATTTTTGAACAGAGGGGTTCAAAAGGCCATTAAGGACTCTTTAAATTTTTATATGGGGTTGAATCCCCAATAGTTGTGTCGGTGGACTAGTTCCACCGGGGCATTTTCTGCCACTAATTGGGTCCCGCACTGGGTCCTAAAATATTTCACATCTCCATTCCAAATTTGATTTGCTTTTCCGCAAATTAAGCCAAATCTTGTTGTGTTGCAACTTTATAGATAACTATTAATACAAAAATTAACAATATTAATTAAATTTTACACCCCTTATTATTATTATTATTATTTTAAAAATACCCATAAATCAAGACCCACCCGGTCTACAGATCAACCTTTATTTTCAGTGCTTGCACTAAAGATTACAAGGTTTTTGGCCTTATAGCTAACCCTAAAACTTTTTATTTTAAAGCCCACTGTAATGGCCTACCCAACATTGACCTTTTCTTGTAACCTGCCAACGGACCGCTGCGCTCGTAACGTCGCTCCCACCATCAAGTTCGGAGCTGGATTTGAAGACCTCGAGGTCATCCTCGGGAAAGCCCCGTTCGTGGTAATGAAGATTTCCGCTTCGGAAATACAAGATCCGTCTACAGAATTCAATCTGAACTGCCTTCAAGACTTCCCTGCCTGCAAGAAGGCTATAGCTACTGCCGTCGCGGCACCCGTCAAACCTGCTATCCCCGCTGCTCCTAAGGGGAAGGTTGAAGATCCGACTGAGGGATTAACTTTCCCACCACCCGTGTTTGAAATCGGGTCAAGCTCAAGGACTGTACCACTGACCCAAACTCAAAGGAGGAACCGCAATAAAAGAGTTGGAGGGTCATTAAAGCCCAGGCTCTCGAGGAGACGCCTATTGATGAGGAACCTCATCAAAATGGAGTAGTGCTACTGGAAATTTATCCACTCCTACGAGGGAGTAGATTCCATCCTCTGACAGATACTGATGGATATGAGATTATCTGGAGGATCGCTGTTGTTTTACCATCACTTCATGAAAACAGTAAGGAGGAAAAGAAATTCACTCCTATCACTCGAGTTAGCGCAGTTTTCAGAAGGCTTGCTACCAAAGATGGATGTTCGGTTAACAAGTTATATAAACTAGTGGGGGATGCAATTTCTCCTCGCATGAAGAAGGAAATTTTGAAAGGAGTCAAATCCGCCAGACAATCCCGTAAGATAACTGGAGCACCGCCTACTCTCATTCCCGTTTGGCTCCGCTTAGGGAACAGAGTTGATACTGCAGTGATTACTACTGATCATACTGCCACTAGGACCACAGGCCATTGACCGATTAAGTCAAGGCTGGGTCCAAAGATCTTACCCGCCATTCCTGCAATCCCAGAGATAAAGACAAAGCGATTACCTGACACTATAGCCGATCTACACCACGGGGAGCATACCTTCCCTCGACATATCGATGTTTCTACTAAGACGCCCCGTGCTGAGACATCATCGTCGAAAAAGAAGAGGGTATGGGTACCCAAGGTCGTTGCACCGATACAGTTCAATGAGCCTGCAGGACAGGAAGTAAACCAGTGTCTGAAATATCTGACATCATCGCGACAATAGCCAGCGAGATGGAGGAACAAGTAGAGGATATCCACCAAGGTCCTCTATGTCTTAAAGCAATCAAGGAATCAATAATTGAAAAGAAAATTGAGAAACTCAGGATCAAGATTTCTGTGTTAGCTCAGGAGCACGGAGTTTCCGTCGATAGTGACAATGAAGATTTTGATTACAATGATTACTTGGAGGAGGATTTCATGGATGTCCATGTGATCAAAACCAGAGCTACCACATCTGTGCGTGAGGCTCAACCTCACACCAATGAGCTGTGTAGGGTTATCCTCCTAAGGGATGAGCAAGTCAGTCTACTGGAGAAAAGAATAGAAGAGATGACTGCAGCCATGACCGCTATTGCCACCATTCAGGGGCAATCACAAGCACTAAGACTAGCTTCGCCATAA
>NW_018219708.1:5213-5586 GCF_001263595.1 Phalaenopsis equestris | reverse complement strand
GGCGACTTCAGGAGACAAAGATGAACAACCGAAGAAAGATTCTCCATCAAGTGCCATGCCAGAAAAGAAGTTCATACAAATGGTTGAACAAGTGCAGGACGCCTTAGCCCAATCCAATGGAGGTGCATCAATTTTAAAGGGTAGGCCTTACCCAGAGAAGTTCGATACCGTACCTTTCCCTAAGGGTTTTGTGGCCCCAAACTTCAAGATATTTGATGGGACTGGAAGTCCCAGACAACTCATAGCACATTTTCGAGCAAGTTGTGGCAACACGAGAAATAATGAAATTACTACTGATCATACTGCCACTAGGACCACAGGCCATTGACCGATTAAGTCAAGGCTGAGACCGACGATCTTACCCGTCATTCCT
>NW_018219708.1:1965-3361 GCF_001263595.1 Phalaenopsis equestris | reverse complement strand
AGGATTCATCAAAACAAGCTTCTACAAATACCAAAGAAGAATGGAATGAGGTCTGGAGCAGATCGTCCAAGAAAATACTGAACAAGATACAGTCTGCATCAAGACAAGCCTCTATTCAGAGTTCGCAACATATCAAGCCAGAGATAAAGGTTTCGTCAGGAAATCAGTCATCGTCAAGGAAAAAGAACAACAAGAAGAAAAGTGTCACTATGAAGATTGATAGCACGGGGGAAAGGATAGGGGCTGCCTCTACTAGATTGGTTATCTCAGATTTGGGGAAGAAAATCCTCAAACCCCTGACTTTGTATGATTATCTTTTTGTCCCTCTAGGGTCTTATGAATATAATAATTGGGATTTCGGCTATGTTTTAACTGTTTCTGGTGATAACGTAACTGATTATGACCGACCTAGGTTTGATCTTGATTCCCAAAACAATCCTTAAATCATAATTGAGTCTGCTGAACTCGTTGTCAAGTCCAAAAAAGGCATCAATGATATCGCTTACGACAACACCGATAACAAGGAGCCAATTCTCGAGAATCATGGTACATCACTTGCCATCAACTTAGATCTTTCCAATAAAGAGGAAGAGACACTAGAAGATTAAACAATGATATCTCAAGAAGAACAAATCACAGAAGTTAGCTTAAGGAGCGGAAAAGTGTTACCACCAAGAATAGCTCCAACAGATAAAGTAATGACACGAGAAGAGATACCCCCACCTCCACCAGTGGAAGAACTACATAATAAAGATAAAACTGAAGGATCATACAAAATAGACTACAATGTGCTAGCTCATCTTAGGAAGTTGTCGGCCCGATTAAGCATCTATGATGCTATGATCCTATCAAAGGAGATGAGAGAGTCCCTGGTTATAGCTTTGCTTGACCCAAAAATTTGCTTAGCTTAGTTGTCCAGCACATCCTCAGATGAAGTTTGCTCGTTGAGAGAACAGTCAGGGTTAGCCTTCACAGATGAAGACTTGCTGCTCGGTACCACCGACCACAACCGTCCACTCTACATCTCCGTCAACATTGAAAGATTTATGTTATCGAGAGTTTTAATGGATCCTGGGGCATCTCTTAACTTGATGAGCCTACGGACATTGGCCTATTTGGATATTGAAGCTCAAGAGCTTACGACCGATAAGATGATGTTAAGTGGATTCAACCAAAAGGAGCCTTTGGATCAATTACATTACTTATGAAGGTTGGAGAACTCGTAACAACCACTAAATTTCATATCATCGATGTCGAGACCTCTTTTAACACTCTATTGGATCGACCATGAATTCATGAGCACAATATGGTTCCATCATCCCTACACCAGTGCATTAAATACCGCAAAGATGGTCAAGAAAATTGCATCAAGGGAGACCTACAACCATTTTCAGTG
>NW_018219708.1:0-993 GCF_001263595.1 Phalaenopsis equestris | reverse complement strand
ATAAACTTGGGGTGGACAAGAATATAACCCCAGTAAAACAAGCTCCCAAGAGAATGTGCCTTGAAATAGAACAACAAGTTATCGCCGAGGTGAAGAAGTTGATAGATGCCAAGTTTGTGAAAGAGGAGCAGTATTAAAGAAGAGCAATACCCCATGTGGTTAGCCAATATTGTACTGGTTAAGAAGAAAAATGGACAGATCCGCATTTTTGTCGATTTCAGAGATTTGAACCACTACCTATACCGGAGATGATGGTGGATATCACTTCAACACTTCTCCTTCATGGATGGATCTTCGGGATACAACCAATCAAGATGGCTCCCAAGGATGCAGTACTTACAGCTTTCAGAACACCGATTGAAATTTTCTGCTACACAGTGATGTCGTTCGGCCTAAAGAACGCCGGAGCAACATATCAGCGTGTAATGTCGAAGATTTTTGACGACCTCATTCACAACAAAGTAAAATGCTGCGTGGATGATTTGGTTATCAAAAGTAAATTGAAGATAGACTATTTGTATGATTTGAGGATCGTGTTTAAACGGTTACGACGATATGAGCTTAAAATGAATTCTTTAAAGTGCGCCTTTGGCGTTACCTCCGAAAAATTTCTAGGATTCGTTGTCCATCGTCTGAGAATCGAGATCAACCCGGATAAGATTAATGCTATCTTAGAAATGCCTCTACCCAAAATGTTGAAACAACTACGTTCCTTTAAAAGAAAGTTGGCCTATCTGAGACGCTTTATTTCTAATCTCTCAGGTAGGTGTCAGCCCTTCTCGTAATCTCTTGTCAGCCTGTCAGCCTTTCTCGGAATTAATTAAAAAGGATGCCAAATTTATTTGGGAAGAGAAATGCCAGCGGGCCTTTGAGGACGTTAAAAAATATTTAATGGCACCTCCTATTTTGGCAGCCCCTATGCCCGGGAAGTCGTTGATACTTTATATTGCGGCTTTAATTGACTCTCTCGGAGCCCTCTTAGCCCAAGTCAAT
>NW_018219707.1:613-829 GCF_001263595.1 Phalaenopsis equestris | reverse complement strand
GGAATAATCAAGAGATCAATGTTCACTGAGCATCACGATATTCAAGATAAATTATTAAGCAACATAATAAAGCTTAAATGGACCAAAGGTCTTTTACCAGACATAAAGAAGGTTGCATGGACCTGCTCCCTACTCTTAAACTGGTGAATACCTTAGGGATCTATTAAACTTAATATGTTTTGCTTAATAATATTATCCTTAAAATTTAAGGACCCC
>NW_018219707.1:0-279 GCF_001263595.1 Phalaenopsis equestris | reverse complement strand
GAAGATCGGGAACCCCTCGGAGGAGGTAACCTACGGTTGCTAACGAGGCTTCCCACGGTCTAAATGAAATTATGGAACTTATTAAGTTGAGTTTAATAAATTCATTGAGACTAACTGATTCCAATAGAAAATAGTGGTGTCGGGACGACGGAACCGTAGGATCTTGATCGGTGTGGCTTTAATCAACAAAGCCATAGAAACTCGAGGTCATTTTCCTAGTGCAACATAAATCCTATAACACAAATTTTAGGCATTTGTACAGTCTTGTTGTACAATCTA
>NW_018219706.1:354025-361509 GCF_001263595.1 Phalaenopsis equestris | reverse complement strand
TATATATATATATATATATATATATAATCTCCGCTTCTACAAACTAGGATTTTTCAAGCAAAAAAACTCATACTTCAGTGCCCAAAGAAAACTAAAACATCCTAACACTGAAATCTAAACATCAAAATACTAAACACAAACATAAATAGAGTTTAATATTTAAGGTAGCTGCAATCCAACATAACACATTAACACAAACAAGCAGTACTAAACAAAATATTTTGTGCATAAATTAAGTTCAAAGATCTTCTTTGCTCAAGTCCTCATGGATATCTCCCATAGATTGGTAGTGTACGTACAAGTTGTAGAAGGGTTGATAAGGAAATTCATCAATTGAGTCTTCCCCAATCCATACATGTTTCTTGAACATACGTACCAATCCATCTTCAATACAACCAATATGTTTTCATTCAGTCTCCAATTCAAATGATCCAACATTTCAGAAACATTCTTAATTGCATGCATAAGGTTCTGTACCTCTTTTTATATATTCTTAATCATTTTCAAAAGTACGTTCAAACTAAAGTAAGGCTGAATAATTGATGAATTTTGGGATGCTTGATCCATAAGTACATTCATATCATTATCATCTCCCATTTAACTTCTGGGTCCATAGGCTTCCAAGAAAGAAGCACTTTCTCTCAACTTTCATAAGGTACTTGCGATTGACTGCATAGTAGGAAAATAGTGGATGGATGCCCTAATCCAGTTGCAAATCCATTGACAATCAAAACAAAAACTGATTTCATAATTATTGCTCCAATATCAATAAGTTTTTCAATTTGAATACAGTAGTTTAGAATAACACTCTCCTTAGTTACCTTATTGATTTTCATAATGGGAAGTAATTTCAATGTAATAAAGTAATGCCACACCTTAGAAGAAGGATTTAACAATGATGAAGAAAAATTTACAATTCCATCATCCGTAAAGTATCGATAGAGTTCATTCATATTATCTTTCGTAGGGGTAAAATTCACATAGTGACAGATAGACACATTTTAAAACATAAACATGTTGTTTATTCTTGAAGGAGTGAATTGCACAAACCTACCTCGAACATAGACAATTCCTTGATTGATTCCATGAAGATTTGCATAAAACTCTTTCACCATAGGGATAACTACTGCGACAATAGTGTAGCAAATCATTTCCCAGTGTCTCTGTGCAATAATCTCTTCTACTCAAGTATTTGGTGCATTGAATCTTCAATTTAAAAATGCCCTTTCTTTGATTAGCCTCTTGTTCACAAGAACACAATCATGTAACTTCTGCGCATCGAAACAGACAAACTTTCTCTAGTTAAAATTCCAAATACAGTGGAATTTTTAGAGTGGGACGCCTTCCCTCTTTTTCCCCTTAAAATTGACTTTGGAATCAGTTTTTAGGAGTTATAAGGAGAAGAATCCACCAAAAGCCAGAATTTCGTTTGAAGTCATTTTCATCGCTGTAGCGCTTCATGCGCCGATTCTGGCACATCATGCGCTAGCTCTCTGGAATATGGCACATCAGGCACCAATTTGGAGCTTCATGCATCTGTTCCAAAAAAAATTACCATTTCGATTTTGATGCAATAAATTCTCAATTTTTCTTTACAATTAGGTAAATAAAGATGTTTTTAAATATTTTCTCACTGTCAAATTTCTCAAATACACAAAATCCATAGAAGCATAAGTATATTAATATACATAAAATAATTCAAACAAGAACATAAAAACAAAATAAACAACGATAACTAGTTGTCTCTCATAAAGTGCTTGGTTTAATGTCTTCAGCCTGACATTCTCAGTCTTTATTCTGTCGGGCTGAAGGCATTACAGTCTCTTTAAAAACTAGTCTTTGACCATCAAATTATGGTTTCAATCTGTGCCCATTCACTTTAAATATCCTTACAGTCTTGGGATCTTTAATATTAACAACTCCATAGGGATAGAATTTTACAACTCTGAATGACCCTTTCCACATAGACTTTAGTTTTTAAGGAAATAATTTAAATCTTGTATTGTATAATAAACCTTCCTATCCAGGCTCAAATTCCTTTTTTATTATCTTCTGATCATGCTATTCTTTCATTTTTTCTTTATAAATCTGAGCATTATCATAAGATTCATTCCTAATTTCTTAAAGCTCATTCAATTGCAGTAATCTTTTCTCACCAGCATCTTTCAAATTGAAAATAAATTCCTTAATAGCCCAGTAAGATTTATGCTCAAATTCTACTAGTAAGTGACAAGTCTTCCCAAAAATTAATCTATACGGGGACATTCTTATAGATGTCTTATAAGCTATCCTGTATGCCCATAATGCAGTATCTAATTTAGTAGACCAATCTATTTTATTTGGACTAAAATTCTTTCAATTTTATGATTAGATACTTCTGCCAAACCACTAATCTTGGGATGATAAGCAGTTGTAATTTTATGCATTATATTATATTTTTCCACCAATCTTGTAATTGTTTCATTCCTAAAAGGAGATCTTCCATCGGCAATGTTTACTCTTAGCATTCCATATCTTGTAAAAATATTTTTAATTAAAATTTTTGAAACACTCTAAGAAGCCTACTCGTTGACATCGATCACAAATTTTGATATAAGTATTAACATCTCTAAATAAAGTAGGCCAACAAAATTCAGATTGCAAAATCTATGAACACTTTTATCATTCCCAGATGATCCTTCAAATTCAGAATCATGACATTTTTGAATAATCTTTTGAATTTATTTATAAGGCACACATCGTCTCATCATTAAATCTTTACATTGCTTATATAAATAAGGATCATCCAGAAAAATATGATTTTGCATCATGAATGAATTTCTTTTCTTGTTGTTTTCTTAGTCCATATGGTAAAATACCACTAACAATATGATTTACAATATCAGCATACTACGATATTTCCCATTCTTTTACAACATAAAGTTGTTCATCAGGAAAAGCATCATTAATTCCATTTTTCCAAATCAATAATTTCTTCCTGTTTTAGCCTAGGTAGATGATCAACAATTTGATTATCAGTCCCTTTCATATCGACTACTACAAAATCAAACTCTTGCATCAGAAGTACCCATCTAATTAATCTTGGTTTCACATTCTTTTTTTGGATTAAATATTTAATAGCCGAGTGGTCAGTATGCACAAAACATTTAAATCCAATCAGATAGACCTAAACTTATCAAAAGCATAAATAATAGCTCGTAACTTTCTTTCAGTAGTGGTATAGTTAATTTGAGCATCATTAAGAGTCTTACTTGCATAGTATATGACTTTAAAAATCTTATCATATCTGATCCCTAATACAAAATCTTATCATATATGTTCCCTAATACAGCTCCAATTGCATAATCACTTATATCACACATTAATTCAAAAGGTTTCTCCCAATCATATGAAACAATTATTGGAGCAGTGATCAATTTTTCCTTTAAAGTTTCAAAGGCTTTAAGGCAATCGTGGTTAAAGTTAAATTTTGTATCTTTTTACAGAAGTTGACATAAAGGCTTTGTAATTTTTGAAAAATCTTTATTATATCATCTATAAAATCCAGCATGTCCTAAAAAGCTCCAAACTCCTTTTATAGTTGTAGGTGGAGGTAGGTTTGATATAACCTGAATTTTTGCGAGATCTACATCAATACCATTTTATGAAATTTTTTGCCCAAGTACAATTCCTCCTGCAACCATAAATTGAAATTTTTTCCAGTTTAATACGAGATTAGTCTTTTCACATCATTCTAGAACTTTCTCTAAATGATTTAGATATATTTTAAGTGAAGTTCCAAATACAGAAAAATCGTTCATAAAAACTTTAATCCCTTTCTTAATCAAATGAAAATTGACATCATACATCTTTGAAATGTTGCAGGTGCATTACATAATCCAAAGGGCATTCATCGAAAAGCAAAAGTTCCATAAGGACTAGTAAATATTGTTTTATTTTGATCCTCTGGAGAAATAGGCATTTGATGATAACTGGTATATCCATCTAAAAAATAAAAATATTTGTGCCCAGCCAGCCTATCAACATCTGGTCCTAAAAGGGTAAAAATAATGATCCTTTCTAGTGGCAAAATTTAATTTTCTATAATCTATGCAGATCTGCCATCCAATGACTTATCTTGTTGGTATTAATTCATTATTCTCATTTGTCATTATTGTTAGAGCTCCTTTTTTTGGAACACAGTGAATTAGACTCACCCAAGCACTGTCTAGAATAAGATTTATTATTCTAGCATCTAAACATTTTAAAATCTCATTCTTAACAACTTCTTTCATCATAGGATTCAATCTCTTTTGAGGATAAGCTCCTGGTTCATATTGATCTTCCAACAAAACTCTATACATTCAAATTTAAGGATTAATTCCTTTAATATCAGCTAATGTCAATCCAAAGGCTTTCTTGTATCTTCTCAAAGTTTCCAACATTTATTGTGCTTGCTTATCAGTTAATTCTGAGGATACTATAATAGGTAATGTAGATAAATCTCCTAAAAATGCATTCTTCAAATATGTAGGAAGTGTTTTCAATTCTAGTTCAGGTGGTTTCTCTATAGATGTAGTCAAATTCTTATTACTTTCTGTAGGGCCTTACATTTCAAATTTTTTTTGAACATAATCCAAGTCTTCTTTACTGAATTTCGTAGATTTATCTTAAAGTTTATCCTCATCTTGATATTCAAAATATTCCTTTTCAAATTCCTTTTCGAACGTCATCTTAAAATATTCACGGCTTAAATATTCCTTAATATCCACTCTAAAGCATTCAATCTCTTGCTCTTTTGTAGGGTATCTCATTGATTTTGCAATATTAAATGTAACCACTTGATCACTAACTCTCATAGATAGTTCTCTTTTCTGCACATCTATTAAAGATCTTCCAGTGGCAAGGAATGGTTTTCCTAAAATGAAAGGAATTTCTTTATCTTCCTCCATATCTAATACAATAAAATCCACATGAATGATAGATTTATCAACTTTCACCAAAACATCTTCTATAACTCCTTTAGGATAGGTAATAGAACAATCAACTAACTAAAGAGGTACAGTTGTAGGTTAATTATCTCATAAACCCAACTTTTTGAAAACTGATAAAGGCATAAGATTAATACTGGCTCCTAAATCACATAATGGTTTTTTAAAAAATCTTTTGCCAATAGCACAAGGAATAGTAAAACTTCCAGGATCTTTAAGTTTTTCAGGAAACTTCTTCTGAATTGTGGCGCTACACTCTTCACTGAGTGCAACGGTCTCATTATCTACAAACTTCTTTTTCGTATTAAGTACATCCTTTATTAACTTCACATAGGTTGACATTTGTTCCAAGGCTTCAACAAATGGAATGTCTATTGTTGATTTCAACAATATCTCCAAAAATTTTGTAAATTGGTTATCTCTATTTTTTGTTTCAATCTTTGAGAAAATGGAGGTAGTGGTCTTTTTACAGTGATTTTCATTGGTTTAATAGGACCTTCTAACTCAAAATGAGAATCTTCACTAGATTTTTCATTTTCCCCCTCATATTTTTCAACTTCAACTCCACTTCTTTTTAAACTTTGTTTTCCAATTCTTTTCCACTTCTCAGTTGAATAGCCTTAATTTGCTCTTTGTTATCATCTTTAGGATTTACTTCAACATTACTAGGAAACATTCCTGAATGTCTATTGCTAAGTGCAGTAGTAGTACATTCTAATTGATTTTCCATGTAATTGACTTCCCATTTGCAATATTAATTCTTCCATTTACAACTTTTTCTCCTTACTGTGTAAATTATTAAATCCTAGAGGGTAATAAGGTTTATCAGTTGGATTTCCTTGATTTTTGGAGTTTCCCAATGGGTTCACGGTGTTGTTTCCCCATTGTGGAGTTTTAGCATTAGAGTTATTGTTACTCCAACTAAAATTTGGATGATTCTTTTAACCACGATTGTAATAGTTGGCATGAGGATTATTAGAACAATTATTTATTGCATTTAAGGTCTCATAAGAAGATTGAGATTCTATCATTTGTCTCAATGAATTTTTCTTAAGCACAGGTGATGTCTAAGAAGAATTCATTCCATATTGGTCTATCTTCTTTGATATAACAGCTACTTGGGCAGCTAACATAGATATTGCATCAGAATCATGAATACTAGCTACTCTTTTTGGATTTACCCTTTCAGAGGGCCATTGAAAATTATTAGTAGCCATCTTTTTAGTTAAAGAATATGCTTCATCGAATGGTTTTGACATTAATGATTCACCAAGAACAACATCGATTATCGATCAAAGAGATCCAACCAATCCATTATAAAAGTTTGAATTATTAATAAATCTGACAACGCATGGTGTGGATACTTCTTAAGGAGATCTATAAATCTTTCCAAGAATTCATAAATTGGTTCTTCTTCAAACTGACAAAAAAGATATAATATTATTTCTAAGCTTAGTAGTTTTTGAAGGTGGGAAATATTTAGATAAAAATTGTTGTGATAAGTCTCCCCAAGTTCTGATTGATCTAGGTGGCTTTATCCCTTATGGAAAAAGTAAAAAGTCTAAATCTAGTGGCATCATTCAACACTCCATCATATTTAAAAGTAGCACACAATTCTAGAAAACTAGCAAAGTGTAAATTAGGATCTTTAGTTGGTTTTCCCCTAAACTGATTGTTTTGTACCATTTGGATAACAATAGGTTTAAGCTCAAATGAATTGCCAGCTACAATAGGGTTTTTTATGCTCAAACGAATTTCATCTACTGTAGGATTAGCATAATCTCTTAAAGGTCTCTGATGATGTTCATTTTCAATTCCAACATTACTCAAATTGGAAGTTATTTAGCTAATATGATCTATTCCTTTTTGTTGATTTTGAATTTTTCTAATGGTTCTTTCTAACTTAAAATCGTAAGGCACTAAATCTCCAGATCTTACACTATACATAAACAAACACAATAAGTAATAATAATAAGCAAACACACTAAAATATGAAAATATTCAAACTAAACAACAAACAATCTTTTTTCAAGTTTAAAATAAAAATAATTCAAATTACACACGACAGATACAATAGTAAATATACGAATTAATCCCAGCAAAAATAACTTTAATAAAAATAATTTTATGTTCTTAAAATCTTTAAACTGTCAAATCCCCTAAAAACTACGCAAGTATACATATCGCTCAAGTAATAAATGGCTTTAATGGAGTCCTATATATCGATCCTACAAGGAAGTTGGAAATGCCTATTAGTAATTTCTTAAGATTATAATGTAAACTATAATTTTAAACTACAAAAGTGAAGTGCTAAATTTGAATATAAAGTAATAAAGTGAATGTTAAATACGATGCAGTAAAAAAAGAAAAGTTAATTAAACTAATTATTAAACCTTCAAAAGTAAAATTATTAAATCTAAACATTGTTTTTGTGACGAAGAGTTCAAACTTAAGAAAACATCCTTCCCCTTTACAATGAGTATATGGATTGTGAAGAAATTAAAATCATTTGAA
>NW_018219706.1:325833-353912 GCF_001263595.1 Phalaenopsis equestris | reverse complement strand
ATATTATTTTGTGCCAAATAGGAGCAATCCTATTCCTTACCCTCTTCCGAGTGCATAAAGAATATTGACTAATCTAGAGTTTGGTCCATAATTCCGTGGTTAGGCTGGGAGGATGTCGGCTGCCAGTCTAGAGCTCACACTACTCTCTCACCTGAGAGCTAACCAAATTGCATTAGTTTCCAATTAACTGGAACAGATTAGGGATTTTAATTTATCACCTTAAAATCTCCAATTCTGCATCCAACAAAGTATATTTCCTAATTTATTTGCACTCACATCTAGGGATGACATCCCTACCATGAAATCAAATGTGATTCTCACCATGTTGTGGAAATCATAGCCCTTTCGGAGCATATGTTTCTTAACATATTTTAGCAATTCAATTATCCAAATCAAAAAGTAATTGAAGATTGAAGTTCAAATCATAAAAAAATTATTGACATTTCAAACAGTATAAAATAAAATCAATTCTTCACAAAACCATATCTCAAAGTAGGGAGAAGGATAAAGAAAACTACTCAGAATTCATGAGAAGGATACGACAAAACACGGATTTCATAATTAAAAATAAGTTTACAAAATAAAAGAAATAAAATACACAAATTATCTCACAATCCTTCCCATGCAAATCCCTAGAAGTTCTCTTCAAGCCTTTCTCTCCTTACAAGCACTCTCAATTCTCTCTTAGAAGTGTAATGAAGAAGTGTCTCACCTTCTCTCTCCTCTTACATTCCTTGAAGAAAATCTTCAAGCCCTTGATTTTATCTATATCTCTGTCTCTCTCACTTTTTCGCCTCCCTTACACGTCACCACCTCTCTAGTTCTTCAAAACGTCCTTTTATTAAAGGCTGCCTCCCTAAAAAAATAATTCAAAATTCCATCCAAAATTCTATCAAAAGTCAACCCTTTTGTTTTTGTATTCAAAAGACATGTCCATTAATCCAAGAGACACATCCCTTCATAAAAGAACATTCCAAAGTGTCTAAATGCATTGAATCACTACAAGGGCTGTTTAGAACAAGTGTCCATTTTAAAATTCATGCAAAATTTGTCTTAAATCACCTTAATCTGTAAGAAGTCGTCTCTGGCGCTAGTTCTAGCACATCTGATGCTAATTTGCTTAAGTCTGCGTTGTTCTGGGTTTTTTGCGCTTCAGGAGATAAATCTGGCGTATCTGGCGCTAACTTTATGTCAGATGGTGCTTCTGGTGACAATTTGGTGCATATGTCTCTATCTCTCTGTATAATGGCGCTTCTAGAACCAATCTGAAGCATATGGCGCCATAATTCCCAAAATTCACTGTTTTTGTTCCAAATTTTGTCCTTTTTTGCAAATTTTGCTTGAGATGCCTAAAATTTATATACCTACAACAAAAACATGAAAACACCCTTCTTTAAAGTGTAATATCTCCAAAAATAAGCATAAAATGTATACTTAAAACAGCATATTGTTTTAGTGTATCAGTAGGAAGGGTACCAATAATCAAATAGCTGACCAGTTGTCAAGGCTTGAATCAAAAATATTGTTAACTTTAGTGTATCAGTAGGAAGAGTTCCGATAATCAAATAGCTGACCATTTTTCAAAGCTTGAATAGGAAAATAATGTTAACTTTAATGATGAAATAAATAAAAATTTTCCCGATGAACAATTATATGTGATTAATGCATGGTGAATTCCATGGTATGTTGATATAGTTAACTACTTAGTTAGTAACATTTTGCCCTACAGACTAGATAGCCATCAAATAAAAAATTCATTCATGGTTGGAAGTATTACTTTTGGGATGACCCTTTTTTATATAATTAGTGTAAGGTCTTAGTTATTCAAAGATGTGTGCCAATCAAAGAAACTTTAGAAGTTATGCAAAAATGTCATAAATCAGATTCTAAGAAACATTTTGGGGTTGATAAAGATGCATTTAAAATTTTACAATTTGAATTTTATTATCCTACTTTATTTAGAGATGTTAATAATTATATTAAAACTTAGGATTGATGTCAAAGAGGAGATAATATTTCTAGAAGAAATGAAATACCCAAAAATTTTACTTTGGAAGTTAAATTTTTTGATGTTTGGGGTCTTGATTCAATGAGACCATTTATACCATCTTTGGGAAAAATTTATATTTTGATAGTTGTGGATTATATTTCTAAATGGATTAAAGCTGCTGCCTTACCCTGTTGTGATGCTAAGAGTGTTGAAAATTTTTTAAGGAAAAATATTTTTGCTAGATTTGGAATGCTGAGAGTAATTATTACTGATTGGGGAAGTCATTTTAAGAATGTAATAATTCAAATAATAAATCAAATATTTGGAATTAAACATAAAACTGCCAAATCTTATCATCCTCAGACTAGTGGTCGAGCAAAATTATATAATCATGATATTAAAAGAATTTTAGAAAAAAATTGTTAATCATAATAGGAAGGATTGGTCTACTAGGCTAGGTAGCACATTATGGGCTTATAGGACTGCTTATAAAAATCCAATCAGAATGTGTCAGCACTATTTTTGGGTGTGGAGTTGCCCGTTGGAAGCTGTCGGCCACTGAAATCAAAATCTCGTCGCCTGCTTCGAAAAAGTGTTTAATTTATATATAGAATATGAAATCAAACCGACCCCATATTTTTCATAGTTTAAATGAAAGAGAACTATACCTCAAACCCTTTATCCATCCCGAAAGATAAACACAAGACTTGAGGATGAGGCTCGATCAAATAAACTAAGAAATATATGATATCCGTTTGGTCCGCGAAATCATTTTATTTGCCGACAAGTTCCTCTATTTAATACAAAAAATTAAATAGGTTCGGAAAAGCTTCCTATAAGGGCAAACCCCTATAATTAATTACATCTTAGATAACCGAGATCACCTAAAAAAGTCTTATAAAAATAAGTAAATGTTATCTTCAAAGATGTCAAAAGGATAGGACTTTTCAACAAGTTCGGACAAAGAGGTGTGAAAGGGGAATGACTCAATTTGGAACATTTATTGTAGAATCCAAAGGAGTAAGAACTAGGGGATGTCATAGATTCGGAGGAGAACACCAATGACTTCCCAGTCTATCCTATGGTTTGGCTTCAGTTTTGAGGAGAAATTATTTAAATGTTTCATCTTACTAATTTTATTTATTTAAGGCTTACATTTATGTGCAAACGATCACACAAATTACCGGGAAGATGTAAGGATTTAGGTCGTGACGAACGACAACCTCGGAACCCTAAGTTGATTTAGGGCTTATATTTCACACCAGAGCTATACAAAGGCCTAAGAATAAGTTGAGGATTTATGTTGTATAAGCAAACAACCTCAAAACCTATGAGGCTATGTTGATTAATTATAAGGAATGATTTAGTTTGTTGTAGATCCTCTTGCTGATGAAGATGGCCATACTGCCCACAATGCTAACACCAAGCTCCTTGTCGTGATGAGTTTAAGTTTTCTAATGTGTCAAGTTATAATGTCAAATCAAATGTCCCTATGGTTATGGCTCTTTAAATATTATAGAACATATTAAAGTTGATTAAAGTGACACCGGTTAGGATCCTACGGTTCCCTTGTTTTGGTACCACTATTTCCTTTCGGATTCACTTAGTCCAAATAAATTTACTAAACTCAACTTAATGAGTTCCATACTTTCATTTAGACCGTGGGAAGCCTCGTTAGCATCCATAGGTTACCTCCTTCAAGGGATTTCCGATCACCTGGTAGAGATGTCTTAATTTAGTTACAACTATTATTTTGTGATGTTTGTGATTAAATTTTGAGTTGTCATTTGAGTTGTCAGATGTTTGTGATTAAATTTTGAGTTGTCATATATTTTGAATGTTGTGACGGTTCTTGGTTGATTGGTTGATTTTAATTTTGGTTTTGGTTTTACGACTATCCTAGTAGTTTTAGTTTTCATGCAGGGTGACATCGTTGTTTAACATGCAAGTTCAAGACAAGATGTACAAAAAGGTAAATGAATTAATTTAAAACTTACATGTCGATTCTTCTCGTTCTACCATCTGAAAGGCCAGTACTCGCAAGGCATGTATATGATTTTGTAAGAAATTTAAATTGTAAGAGTAGATGAAGGTTTAGCTACCAAATCCCAAGCTATGATTTTGTTGAATTTTGGAAGATCCTAGTGGATAAATTTAGAACAAAATATGACAAGTTTAATTTGCTCTTCAAAATATTCAGAAGGTTTCAAAGTGTTGAGGGAATGCCCCTAAACTACTTTGAGGTTCTCTTGAACTATTTTGAGTTGATTTTAAACTTATCATATTGTTCCATCAATCATCCAAAGTTGAAGTGTGACTACCCCTTTGCTCAGTGAAGCATAGTATTTTAATTATCCTAAGGATAGGATACTCGATTAGTCAATTGATGTTTCATTTAAAAGTCATGTGAGTGGGTGCCCCTAAGGCAAGTTTAGGTCTTTTAAGATTGTGGTGTCTATAATTAAGGTCAGACTTGTAGCGTTTAAAGATGTTAATCACCAATTATGTTATCTTCTAAATCCGTTCAAATGAGTTTAGAGATACTAAGCTTTTAATAATCATGATAATTGAAAAAGTGATATGTATTCTTATCAAATGGTCAAATCATCCTCAACTTTGGGCTTAAGACAAGTAAATTATCATCTTTCTGACTTAAGCCCATCACTTAAGAATTGTTTGATCATTATTGACTTCCAAGTCATGAAAATTAGGAGGATTATGATTTAGTTGATGTTGATCAAGGGTGGTGAGTGAGTTTCAACATTTTAATCCCATTGTATATCAATAATCCAAACATGTTTATTGAGATCAAAATCACCCATTTTCCCTTGGTTAATCCTAAATTTTGATTAAGACACCAAAGTCTAAAATGACTATTTTGCATTTAGGGTATTTCACCTCATAACTCATTAACCATAACCCAAATGACTTTGAGGGTTTAGAGTGTCATATCCATGAGGTAATTACAATATTAGAGGAGAATATGTGGGCTTCACAAAATTTAGTTCAATTTAATTATTTATTTAAATTTAGAAAATAGTATTTGCAAAAATTGATTTATTTAACTTTCCAAAATAAAGTTTTTTATTTATGAGAAAATTATTAGAGGTTTCCTTAGGTCAGAGAAATACTTAGACAAAATTTCATGATTTTTGAATTAAATTATTATAATTATTTTAATGGGAGAATAAGGAAAATTCATTTTTAAGCCTTAAAAATTTGTTTTTAACTTAGGAAAAATTAAGAAAAATATTTTAATGAAGCCCAAGTGATCAGGGAGCAATTAGGCACATTTTAAAGTATTTTGATATTTTTAGGAATTTTAATTATTTTTAATTATTTTAAATCCAAAATGAAACTAAAAAATCAAGTATTTTATAAAAAATAACTTTTATTTTTCCTAAGTGCCCCTAATCATAAAGAACTCAGAAAACCACTTTTCAAAAATTTCTCAAGTGTATTTAATTTATTATAATTATTTTTGTACAAAAATACAAGGACTCTTAGAAATTCAACTTTAGTGCTTGGACTTAGCCAAATAATTTTCACATTTTTACAGTGGATAAACATGATTTTTATGAACAATGTGGGATTAATTTTGTCAATTTTTGATAAGTGTTTAATTTACATGAATTAATACAAGATATTTTCTTTTAATTAAATATAGAAATTCACATATAATTCAAAACATCATGATATTTTTCCTAGACTTTTCTGACCACAAGAAACATACCAAAACTATTCTAATAATTTTCCGAGTGATATTTTGATTTATATAATTAAAATAAGCCAAAATTGTCACCCTAGCTTGAAAATTAGGGCTAGAAGCATAGAGATGCTCTCTGACCTTGGAAAAATCAGAGAAAATCTCCTCTGTGATGCGGAATGAACCCTAAAAATTTCAAGTCATGGTGAGCCTTCTTTGTCATGGAGAATTAAAATACCATAGAGGGTATTTAATTCCTTAAAAATCATTTGTTTGACAAATAATTTTTATTTTTAATCCACATTTTTCTCCTCTGTTCACTGAGCAGAGGGTATTTTTCTTTTATTTTTATGATTTTTCTATAGAAAGATATGGATTTTTGAAGTTTAGGTATTAAAAATGATTCAAAAATCCCTATTTTCTACTTTTCCAGCACGACACTGACTAGATCCAAGTCGGGCGATCGAACGACTCTTCGTTATCATCCCCAAGTGACCTAACCCATGATCCGTTCACACTAAAACCTTAAGATCTTTATCTATACTCAACAAAATTGTATGGGGTTTGTTCTTAAACCTTCATCTACTCGAGACAAGCATATCTATACGGCTTATATGGTATGAAATACAGTAAATATGTATGAAGAGTCAAAACAAGCTTAGTTTAGGGTTAGAGTTTAATACCTTTGTCTAAGAGGGAAGGCCTAAATCAGATGGTTTTGGTAGCTTTGATTGGACCCAACAAACCTCCAGATGAAGCCCCAAGCTTTAGTGAATTGCTTAGGTATTGTTTCAATCAAACTCGATTTCAGGTGTTGGTCTTTAGCTAGGTTAGAGGCTGTTTGAGAGGGGGCTTTTATGAGGAATCAACTTCTCTTGCCCTAGGGATGGTGTGTGCACAAGCAATTTGATTTTGCTAGACTGCAGAACTATGGAGAATTCTGTCCTAGTTTTGGGCAAAAATTTGAGGTCAACATTGGGCTTCCATAGTGGGGATCAATGGGGGAAAGTGGTGGCAATGAGCTTAGGAGTTCTAGGAGAGTGTCTGAGAGAAATTGGAAAAAGTTTCCCCAAGGATTTGGCAATCTTCCTATCTTAGCCATTAGGGGGTGGGTTTAAATAAAATACTTTAGGGTGGCTGCTAGGGTCTGAATTTATGTGGAAATTTGTGCTTAGGTGGAGGGTCGAGAGGCTCTAAAGATCAATTATGGTGAGCTGTCCCCCAAGGATGAAATTGGATTTGATTTCTGGGTGCTTTTCCTTGGTTTTAGAGTTTTCCGGCCACTAGGTTGGTCAGTAGGGCCAGGGGTGGTGGCCAGTGGGTCAGATGAGCAGGTGAGAGAGTTAATTATGATTAACCCACCCTCAATGGCAAGTGATGATGGAGGAGATATTTTGGTTAAGGCTCACAAATGAGATAAGATCCCTTAAATTAGGGGACCATTGGTCCATAACTTACTTGGGTGGTTTAATAGGGTTTAGCTTGGTCAATAAGGCGAGTTTAGCATTTCATTGCTGTGGAAACCTTAATTTGGCGACTTTAGGATGGCTAAGTTAATTTTTGTGCATGGGTCCAATTTGGGTCAAAATGGCTAAAATGGGTCAAAATGGCTAAAATAAATGGCTAAAATTTGGGTTTGGGTTAGGTTATCCATGACTTTGAGCCCAATTTATTTATTAACATTGTGTAAATGATTGTCATGAAGATTTTTGGTCAAGGATTGAAGAATTTTAAGTTCAATTGGAAGCTCAATTTGAAGGATTTTGGGATTTTGGTCAATTTGGGCATGTTGGACTAGACTTGGGTCATGTTGGACTAGACTTGGGTCTATTAGACTTGGGTCTATGTTGGGCTAAGGTTGAGCTAAGTCCAAATTGATGGTTGAAAATGGTTTATAATAATATTATAAAGAGTTTTAAACATAAATTAGGTGTCAATTTTTGGGTTAGGGCATTCAATTTGGTGGAAATTGGAGACAACCATTTTGGGGCAAGGGTGAAATTTGGAGACAGCCAATTTGGGGATTTTAAACTTGGGTTAAAATTAAATGAAATTGAGACTTTAAAAAGGCCAATTTAAAGTTCAATTTGGTGTGTAAGAGTTTTATGAAGAGTTTAATATTCAAATTGGGGCAAATTGAGTGGGCTATGGGGTTCAATTAGGTGATATAGGTCATAGGGACAAAATTAGGGGTTTGACTTAGATCAAAATTGAGCTTAAAGCATGGGCCAATTAGGCTTGGATTTAGTTTGGATTGATCAAATGAAAGATTAATTTGAGTTCAAAATTGAAATTGAGGAGAATTGGGGCCAAATTGATGGGCAGTTGAGGTGAATTTTGGAAAAATTGGGCATTTAAAGAAAATTTGGGGGTTTTGGTAAAAATGGTCAAATTAGCCAGATTAGGTTCAATTTAAGGATAAAAATTGGTTTTGGAAACATTTGTAGTGATTTTGGAGGTTTTGGGAAAGTTTGGGGTGCCAAGGGTATTTTTGTAATTTTGACAAATTTAGGGGGTGTTTTAGTAATTTTGGAATTTTTGGGTGGATTTGAGTAATTTAGGTATTTTAAAATGGTTTGAAATGATTTTTGAATAAGTTTGGGTATTTTTTTTTGAATAAAATGGTTTGAAATGATTTTTGAATAAGTTTGGGTATTTTGGGTGAATTTGGGAATTTTGGTCAAATCTGGGGTTTGGGAGTGTTTAAGTAATTTGGGTGGATTTGGGGGCGAAAGACCAAGTTGGATATATTGGTTGAATTGGTGTGCCAACCACCATGTATGAGCTATGTACCAATGAAATCCCCATTTGGGTTCTCTATGTACTGGTCTTAACAAAACCGTATCCTAGGGCTAATGGGTATAGGAGACCATCTACATGAGTCTCCCAAAAGATCAAGGGATCAAAGTCAACAATTTTGGGTTTTAGGATTGAGGATTGTGAGTGATTGTGGTTGTGGGTGATAGTGAGTGCATGTGAGTGAACTAGCTCCAGACCAACACCCTGAGTCAACCTTAAGGTCAAGCAGCTCTCCTTGAGATCCCCCATACTGACCCCACCTACTAAGTGTTAGAGGTTAGGACTAATATGTGGAACTTCAAGTTGAGCAAGGAAGAGTTTAGAATTTCTAATGGTGAGGGTTCCTTTCTAGTTTTCTAGGAATAATCAACAGAAAAGTCCTATGGATAGACCCTAGGCTACTAAAGAGAGAAAACTAAACCCCAACCAAAAGTGAGGTCAACAAATGGACCCCTAATAGGTGTGGTGTGCTGGGCAAGCACACCGCACATATTGGCATTTACCGATGAGATAAAAAAAAACCAATACAGACTCCTAAGTCAACAGACATAGAGAGAGTGTAGAATTTGAATGCTAGTTGTTCCATCTAGGGAATTGGTAAGTGCATATTTGATTGAAATCAAGGAGAAGGAGCTCTCACCGGGGATTAGAGAATGGATTTGAAATTATCAAGTTTCAGATGTTTTCAGAGGTTGAGAATCAGTATTTAGGTGCTGAATCCGAGATGGAAATTGCAATTTATGTATCAATTCCAAAAGAGAGTCAGAATTCAGGTACCAACCTCAAGATTGAGAGTATGATGTCGTGTTCCATTCAAGGGGGTCTTATACCAAACTTGGAAGGTATGTGTAAAGAATTGGATGTCGTGTCCCATTCAAGGGGGTCTTATACCAATCTCAGAAGGTTGAGAATAGGATATTGTGTTCCATTCAAGGGAGTCTTAAATCTATCTCCAAGATGTGTGTAGAGAATTGGATATCGTGTCCCATTCAAGGGGATATTACACCTATCTTAAAGATGTGTATAGAGAATTGAAAGTCGTGTCCCATTCAAGGGGGTCTTATACCAATCTCGAAAGGTTGAGGATAGGATGTTGTGTTCAATTAAAGGGAGTCTTACACTTATCTCAAAGATGTGTGTAGAGAATTAGATGTCGTGTCCCATTCAAGGGGGTCTTATACCTATCTCGAAAGGTTGAGAATAGGATGTTGTGTTCTATTCAAAGGAGTGTTACACCTATCTCGAAGATGTGTGAAGAGAATTGAATGTCGTGTCCCATTCAAGGGGGTCTTATACCAATCTCGAAAGGTTGAGGATAGGATGTTGTGTTCAATTAAAGGGAGTCTTACACTTATCTCAAAGATGTGTGTAGAGAATTAGATGTCGTGTCCCATTCAAGGGGGTCTTATACCTATCTCGAAAGGTTGAGAATAGGATGTTGTGTTCTATTCAAAGGAGTGTTACACCTATCTCGAAGATGTGTGAAGAGAATTGAATGTTGTGTCCCATTCAAGGGGGTCTTATACAAATCTCAGAAGGTTGAGAATAGGATGTTGTGTTGCATTCAAGGGAGGCTTACACCTATCTCGAAGATGTGTGTAGAGAATTGGATGTCGTGTCTCATTCAAGGGGGTCTTACACCTATCTCAAGAATGTGTGTAGAGAATTGGATGTTGTGTCCTATTCAAGGGGGTCTTATACCAATGTTGAAAGGTTGAGGATAGGATGTTGTGTTCCTTTAAAGGGAGTATTACACATATCTCAGAAGGTTGAGAATAGGATGTCGTGTTCCATTCAAGGGAGTCTTACACCAATCGCGAATGGTTGAGAATAAGATGTTGTGTTCCATTCAAGGGAGTCTTACACCTATCTCAAAGATGTGTGTAGAGAATTGGACGCCGTGTCCAATTCAAGGGGGTCTTATACCAATCTCAAAAGGTATGTGTTCCATTAGGAAGGAAAGCTCGATGCCTCACATCCGACCAAAAGGGTGACAGAGAGCTGTCACTATATTGGGAAGGAAAGCACCGTGGCCCATATCCAACCCAGGAGGTAGTGGAAAGGAAAAATAACATTTCGACATTGGCTCTAAGAACGACCAGAATGTAGTGCAGAAAGTTTGTGGTGTCGAACTCATAGATGCATGTCATGTGTGGACGCCGTGTCCAATTCAAGGGGGTCTTATACCAATCTCAAAAGGTATGTGTTCCATTAGGAAGGAAAGCTCGATGCCTCACATCCGACCAAAAGGGTGACAGAGAGCTGTCACTATATTGGGAAGGAAAGCACCGTGGCCCATATCCAACCCAGGAGGTAGTGGAAAGGAAAAATAACATTTCGACATTGGCTCTAAGAACGACCAGAATGTAGTGCAGAAAGTTTGTGGTGTCGAACTCATAGATGCATGTCATGTGAAAGGTTGACATTGGTGAGGAAGATATGTAGAATTTTGTGAGGTTTTGTGCAGAATATGAAATTCTGCGAGGATATGAAGTGAGGAAGATATGTAGAATTTTGTGAGGTTTTGTGCAGAATATGAAATTCTGCGAGGATATGAAGAGAATTAGTGCAGACAAGGATAGTCGTGCTGCGGGAACAAAGAGTAAAGCGCATAAAGAGTAGGAAGTTCCAAAAATTAGAGAATCAACTCAACATATTTATTTTATTTTCTTATTGTTTTTATTACATTTAATTATCAAAATATATTTTCAAAATTAAATTTTTGTTATTTGATTTTTTTTAAAAAGTATTTTGTTCGGATTTTATTATTATCAAGTTTTTTACTATTTTGTTCTTTGTTCATTACTGTTTGAAAACAAAGTATGGTTCCATGGCTTTTATCCATCGCACAAAAGGGCAATTGAACAAACAGACAAATATTCTGAAAGAGATTTCATTAATCTACTTTGACAAGTGTTACAGATTGAGTACAGGCCAAAGCCTCAAAAGGTACAATATGCTGAACACATTAAAGTACATTTGAAAATATCTCATGTTGGGTACATATCATAAGCTGAGCATATCTGATACATATATCATTGTATCTGCTATGTCAAAATGATGTAAAAAGGTGTCTCCTGACTCCTGAGTGTCCATCTCTGTCCATCTCTGGTGGAGTGAGCTCCTGATCAAGTTGACCTACTAAGCCATGCTCCAGGACAAGAGTTCCCTTTGCATGTGTTTAGAGGTGTAACCCTCTCATATCTTGTAAGACAGTAGCTCTTCCAACTTCGGGTCCGGCCGGAATCCATATAGCATTTTGTTGTCATCCATTCTTCAAAAAGTTACAGACACCCTGCGATGTCGTAGCCCTGGAATGCATTGTTTGGCAATGTTTGCTCCATTTCCTTTAAGAACCAATGCTGAACCCACTGGTAGCGGAATCTCCACGGATCCTCTGAACTTGCCATGTCCAATGACATCTATTTCTTTCTCGAATAAAATGTTGCTTCTGATCATAAAAGAGACCATGCAAAAAGGTCTCACAAATTCATAATGGTCTATATGTATGGGAATGCAGTCACCTTCATCATATATATTGATGATACAGCTGTTGGGAATATAGTCGATTGGAAGTATACTCCATCGGACCATTCTCTTGATCATCCATTTTATCATGGAAGGTAGGGAATCCACCTCATCGTGTCTTAAAATCCTTAGGGGATTTCCTTGTCTGTCCTTAGTGAAGTTGTAACAATAGCCACATTGTATGGTGATCCTGCCCTTTTCATGCATCCATTCCATGGCTCAGAATAGGTTCTTTCCATTGGAAGGTTTGCTCGACCTCTATCTCTTAGATCAAAGATGCAGTCGAGAATATATATTTCATCGCTTTTGGAGAAGACTCTGGTGTACAGCTCCATGCCTTATAGTATATTGATGAATCTTCTCTAAACTTCTTCATAGAATTCAAAATCACTTTTCTTTAATTTAATCATTTTATCAAATTCTGCCATGGTGAAAAATGACGGCTATCTAGGGCACTCCCTCATTTTAATATCAGCGTGAATCCAAGATGGTGTTGTCTCTATCTCCAGCGAAATATGTGACTCGCCCATCGGGTGATCAGTGCTTTGAAATCCATCATCGGTGGACGCGTACTCCTCGAAAGTACTGTAACTCTCTAGGTGGAGGACATTGCGGTCCGAGCATTCCACAAATGCCTTTGTAGTTGGTGTTTGTGTAGGAATCTCAACGTTTCCTAGCAGGCAGCCCGTACAAAGATCATTTGAAACTTCTGGTATTTCCGGTTTTGTAGTGACCTCAAACTCATCCTTTATGGTAGGAAAGCTAGAAGAGGTCTCTCTCATGCCTGGATCATAGATTTTCCTCTCAGGAATATGGGTAAGCAAGTTTTCTGCCTCCTTCTAACGTCTTCTCTTTTCGTGCCGGAAAGTCCTATGCTTTCAGCAATTGACATTTCTACGTTGAGTTCTTCGTAGCGGTGCATCTAGCATTCTTTTGTCATTAACAGTGACTAGGTCCCCTGTTGGTTCAGTTATCATAGATGGTAGGCGACTATTCCCCTCCATCAAGTCTTGTTGTACCATCACTTCCTTCCCCTTTAGTGAGGAATTCTTCCTGGTGCTGATCTTTATCAGTGACGGTAGTCCTTGTTTTTCCTGACGGTTAACCATATCAATTAGGGAAACCTCATAGTCCATGTTGAAGTCTATGGTGCCACCCTGCGGTGCCCTTTATTCATTAAGTGCAAGGTTCCAACCATCTTTAAAAGCAAAAATAAGCCTCTGCCTTGACATTCTCTCTGCAGACAATAGAAAAAACATTAGCGAGCTGAAATTTAACTGGACCAAGAACAAACAAAGTGTTTTTTAAACAAAATTTTATGTAATATTGGTGAGAAAATGATTTATTTATATATATATTTTGTTTAATTTAGTAAAATATCAAACTTGAAAGTAAAAAAGAAGAAAATTGAAGTATGTAACTTCAAAAGTTTTCATTTTATTGAGGTTAATTTTATTACAAACATTTTTTTTGGACTCGGTCACATACATTTGGCCAAATAATAAACCCCAGAACAATCAAAATTTCAAAATTTCAATTCAAGAAATGTCAAGTTGCGTAGTATGTCTTCAAGTATCGTTCGATGATCGACAACATGAGACTTTTGCCTCTGAAATCTACTAGTTGGCAGACTCCTCCCGCGCAGACCTTTTCTACAACAAATGGACCCTCCCAAGTTGGCTCAAATTTTCCTCCTATCTGACAGTGTGCAAGAATAGGCCTTTCGAGCACAAGTACAAGATCACCAATTTTGAATGTCCTTGGGCAGACCAATTTGTCATGGGCTTATATCATTTTCACCCTGTAAAGTTCCAAATGCAGTTGTGCTTCTAGTCATTTACCTTAAAGTTTTTCCAATTCTTTAAGTCTGATTTTTGCACTTTATTCTATTGTGAGCTGATTGGCGATAGTGAATCTAAGAGATGGTGTCTGGACTTCTAGTGGTAGTACGACCTCAGACTAATACACGAGCATGTAGGGTGTACACTGAGTGGGAGTCCTGAACATTGTCCGGTAAGCCCACAAAGCATCTAGCAATCTTTTATGCCAATTTCTTATGTTTTCATCCAGTGTCTTCTTCAAAATTTGTACTAGTGTCTTGTTGAAGGCTTTGACTAAGCCATTTACTCTGAGATAGGAAATTGTAGAGTACCTCCAGTCTATCCCACGTTGTTTGACTAAATTGTTGATTTTTGTGTTTTTAAAGGCTGTCCCATTGTCGGAGATTATTCTGCGCGAAACTCCAAAATGGTAGACGACTTGGCTTTTGAAAAATTGGAGGACGTGTTGTGCTGTAACCTCTCATAACAGCGCTGCCTCTGCCCATTTAGAAAAGTAATATGTAGCGACGAGTATAAATCTTTGTCCTTTAGAGGATGGAGGGTCTATTGGACCTATTATGTCCATGCCCCGCCCCAACCATGCCCCAACACTCGAATGACCACGAGGCAACTATTGGGTGTAGCACATTCGGAGGTTGGTGCAAGACCACCCCATGCACTTGGAACTGGTGACATCTTCTGGCTGTATCCATGCAGTCGGACATCATTTCCGGTCAATAATATCCAAGTCGCTTGATCTTCATTTTCATCTTTGGTCCTGACTGATGAGCGCCACACAATCCGACATGTACTTCTTTGACAATATTTTGGGCTTCGACTCTACTCAAACATCGTAGCCACATCTGATCGAACAATCTTCTGTAGAGGACATCACCAATTAGAGCATATGACATGGCCGTTTTTGTTATGTGATATGCTGCTGAATTGTCTTCTAAAAACTTTCCACTCTCCAAATATTCTATTAATGGTGTATACCAATCTTCGTTGATATCAGCAACCACAATCATCGTTTCTTCTTCTTTTCCAATCTTGTATATATTTTCGAAGTTAATTCAAGACAAAAACTGTCTTCCTTATACCGTAATGTCAATGGAATGCTCCGAAGGACATGCTAACTCCTTTATAAGTTTTGTTAAAGCATCGATATGGGAATTATGTCCCTGAGGAATTTGTTAGAAAGTTACATTAGGAATTTGCTTCAACAGCTTCATTGTGTACTGGTGGTATTCTGCTAACCTTGGTTTCAAAATCTTGTATTCTCCAGCGACTTGTTGGATGATGAGTTGCTAGTCTCCATGGATGACAATGTCTGTTATATCCATCGAGATTGCTAACTTTAATCTGATAATTAAGGCTTCATACGCTGCTTTGTTGTTTGTGCATGGCTCTATCAGGTGGTATGAGAACTTCAACATACCCTTATCTGACATTCCAAAGATCAAACCAATCCGTATTTTGCCTGATATAAGTGTGCCTGATCCTTTGTCTTTTCTGGCCGACGAAGCTCCATCAAAGTACATCTCTCAACTTTGCACACTAGAGAATTTCATCTGTAATATTTGCTCATTTGGTACTCATCATTAAGAGGGGACCCAGCTGACAATGGGTGTGGAGTGAGAAAATCTGCTAACATTTGTCCCTTGATAGCATAGAGGGGAATGAAATTTTATCGAATTGCAACAAAATCATCAACCATCTTGCTAGACGTCTAGAGAGTGTTGGTCGAGTCATCAAATATTATTGCAACATATTAACTTTAACATATTAACTTTTGAAATTATGGTAATTTTATGAGAAAGCATGTAATGTCTAAGTTGTTGGGCAGCGAAAATTAACGCTAGACAATGCTTCTCAATAGGCAGATACCTTATCTTCGTCGGTGTTAGGTGGTGACTCAAATAATAGAGTGCGTTTCCTTACCCTCATCGTTGACTTGATCTAAAAAGGATCTGAGAAAGTCATCTAAGGCCGCTGTATAAAGTATCAATGGTTTTCCCAGGATAGGGGATGCGGGATTGGGGCTGCCAAAACAGGAGGTGTCATTAAATATTGCTTAACATCCTCAAAAGCCCGCTGACATTTCTTTTCCAAAATGAATTTGACATCCTTTTTAATTAATGTCGAGAAGGGCTGACACCTACATGAGAGATTAGAAATAAAACGTCTCATCTATGCCAACTTCCCTCAAAAGGAACATAGTTGTTTCAAGATTTTGGGAGGAGGGATTTCCAAGATAGCTTTAATCCTATCTAGTTCATTCTCAATCCCCTGATGATTGACAATGAATCCTAGAAATTTTTCAGAGGTAACACCAAAGGCACACTTTAAGGGATTCATCTTAAGGTCATATCGTCGTAACCATTCGAACACAATCCTCAAGTCATACAAATGGTCTATTTTTCATTTACTTTTGATGACAACATCATCCACATAGCATTCCACTTGGTTGCGAATGAGATCATAAAAAATCTTTATCATAGCTCGTTGGTATGTCGATCCGACATTCTTCAACTCAAACAACATCAATGTGTAGCTGAAAATTCCAATCAGATTTTTGAATGCTGTAAGTATTGCATCCTCAGGAGACATCTTGATTTGGTTGTACCTTGACTATCCGTCCATGAAGGAGAAATTTTATGTGTCGAAGCGATATCCACCATCATTTCTGGTATTGGCAATGGAAATTCATCCTTTAGACATGCTTTGTTCAAAACCCTAAAGTCAACATATACAGAAATTTGTTCATTTTTCTTCTTGATAGGTACAATGTTAGCTAACCACGTTAGCTAACCACGTTAGCTAACCACGTGGGGTATTGCTCTTCTCTTAGAAAGTTAGCATCTATTAACTTCTTCACCTCGATAATGACTTGCTTCTCTATTTCGAGGTGCATTATACTTGGAACTTATTTTACTGGGGTTATATCTTTGTCTACCTTGAGCTTATGAACTGTCACTTCTGCTGACAGTCCTGACATTTCATCTAACTCTTGATAATGATAGATCTTTTGGTGAAATCTTCATCTCGAGCTTGACAGGCTAAAGATTTTGAATGGAAGCTTGCCTTGAAGTGGACTGGATCTGGTTCAGTACCCTCTTGAGTTTGTTCTAAGTCGTACTCCATCCATCTTTTTCAGTATACATATCAATCGGAGAGATTGGCTCAACTGAAATCACATTTATGGAACCTTTTTCAGGTTCTTTTAAATATTCTTTCAGGATCGTTATATTCCCTTCTTTAAGATTCCTCTTAAGCTAATCTTTAAAGATGAAACATTCCTCTATAGTGTGTCCAAGTAATGTGTGATACAGGTAATAAATTGGTTGATCTTTCTTGTCGACCTCTTCGAGTTTCCTTGGATATAGTAATATGAATTCAAGCTTCTTCATTATACTTCTGAACATTTTGGATGATGCTTCGTCTTTGAAGGAATACACCACTTTCCTGCGTTCCATAATGGAAATTTTCTTGTTTTATGTTTGGTATGATCCTCCCTGAGGCGGTTGCTAGCTATAATGGTCATATTGTTGTTTCTGTTGTTGAGCATAATGTGATGACGACCGACAAAAATTTTCTACATGTATCTTCATTGGTTGCTTTCCTTTATCGATCATTGCCACCATTTCAGACTTCTTTTCAAATACTTTGGTCATCTTGGACTTCTCAGACTTCTCATGAGAATCCATATGTTTGACTTCTTCTTGAAGATTGCTGGCTTCGTTGAGTAGCTGCTTGAAGGATTTAATGGTGAGTCCCTTGAGCATGAAAGCTACTGGCCCACGGATGCTCTTGAGTAAAATCTCAATCGCATGATGTTCCTGTAGCTGAGGTTCACATTTCATGTTAAGGTTTCTCCATCTCAAAATATAGTTCACTAAAGTCTCATTGGGCTTTTGCTTCTCTACTACGAGATCTCTAATAGACACATGATGTTGCACTCCAGCAAATCTCTTCACAAATAAATATTATAATTTGGCAAATTCCTTGACTATTCCATTGGGCGCGAACGTCTTGATTGATCTGTTGGGTAGTTCGACATACCAATCAAAAGCGATCCCCGACAGGCTGCTGACAAACTGTCGAAAGAGCAAAGCTTCGTTACCTCCAGTATTACCATAATTGGCTAAAAAATGTACTATATGCTGAGTGGTATTTCCTGTCCCATCCAATATCTTAAAGTTTGGTGACACAAAATCCTTAGGGTAGGGTACGACATCAAACTCCTCTAGGTAATGTCTACCCTTCAAAATCAATGCACCACACTTAGATTGGGTTAAGGCCTCCCAAACTTGCTCGGCCATTTGCTTAATTTCCTTTTCTGGCATTGCGCTTGATAGAGAATCGTTCTTTGGTTGATCATCTTTATTTGCTGAGGAAACTTCCCTCCTTTCATCTGTGATGTGTATAATCTCCGGTTGATTAATTTCTAGAGAGGCTAACTGTAGTGGTTGAGATTGTCTCTGAATTGTGGCCATGGCAGTCATGATAGTAGCCATCTCCTCCATTCTTTTCTCCATTTGGATGATATGTTCATCCCTTAAGAAGAAAACCCTACGGAGCTCATCTACGATGTTCTCTTCGAAGAGAGGTTGAGCATCGCACGCAGATGCAGTGGCTCTAGTCTCAATGACATGGATATCAATTGACATGGATAAACATGAAATCATCCTTGAGGTAATCATTGAAGTCAAAATCTTCATCATCATCAATGGAAACTCCGTATTTTTGGCCTAACTCGAAAATATCGACCATAAGCTTTTTGACCTTTTATTTAATTATCGATTCTTATAGCATCTTGAGATCTGGAGGACTTGGCTGGATATCCTCCACTTGTTTCTCCATCTTGTCAGCAATTGCTGCGACAATGTCGAATACTTCGGACCCTGGCTTCATTCCATGATCCTGCCCTGCGGCCTTGTTGGACCATATAAGTACGACAACCTTGGGTATCCATACCCTTTTCTTTGATGGTGATGTCTTGAGACGAATTATCTTGGTAGGAACATTGACATGTCGAAAAGAAGTATGCTCCCCATGGTGCGAACCATATACGATACTGGGTAACCTCTTTATCTTATCCTTCAGAATTTTAAGAACATCCTTGTGACCTATAATTGGTAGAATTCTTGGACCCAGATGCAACTTAACTGTTTGACGTCCTGCGGGTCTAATGCTAGTAAAATAAGTGGTAACAATGGTGGTATCAACTCTGTTCCCCAGGCAAAACCAGACGGGAATGCGAGCAGGCAAGACTTCAGTTGATTTTTGAGAGTGTTTGGCAGATCTGACGTCCTTTAAAATTTCTTTGTTCATGCGAGGGGATACTACACATCCCACTCATTTTAGTAAATCTCCAACTGAACAACGTTCTTTGACAGCTAGTCTCAGAAAAACTGAACTGACTCGGGTGATAGGAGCAGGCTTCTTCCTCTCCCCACCATGTCCATGGAGTGACGGTAAAGTAGCAACGATCTTTTGGATACTTTCATACCCATTAGTATCCATTAAGGGATGAAACCTACTCCCTTGCAGAAGTGGATAGGTCTCTAATAATCCTGACTCCTCCTAGAGAGGAAATTCATCAACAGCTACCTCCTTAGAAATTTGGGCTTTAGTAGCTATTCGAACCTTCCTGTTGTGGTTTTTCTTTTGGGTTCGGGTTAACGGTGCGGTCCTCAAACTCGACCCGATTTCAAATACTGACGGCGGGACAACCAATCCTTCATTCGGGTCTTCAACAATTATAAATTCCTTTCCTTTAGCAGAAACCGGAACATCTAGCTTGTTAGGCGTCGTAGTGGCAGTAGTATTGACCTTCTTGTAAGAAGGGAAATCCTGAGGGCAGCTCAGGTTAAACTCAGCAAACGATTCTTGAACCTTTAGAGCGGTGACCTTCACTATGACGAATAAGGCTTTCCCGAGAATGTCTTAAGATCTTCAAATATTGCTCCAAACTTGATGGTGGGAGCGACATGCGGGCACTGCGACTCATCGGGAGGTTGCATCAAAAGGTGAGCGCTGGGAATGCCATTGCAGTAGCTTCAAAAAAGAAATAGTTTTATCTGTGGACCGGGCAAGTCTTTATTTAATTTGTGGAGATTTTAAATTTGGTAAAAATAGTTTGAAATTAGAAAGATTTAATTAATAGAAGGAAAATTAAAGAGCACGCGCAACATGATAAAATCCGATTAAATTTGCAAAATAACAAATCAAACTTGAAAGGGAAAAAGTGAAGTTCAGGACCAAGTGCGGGACCAACTTAACAATGCACAATGCCCAGGTAGAATTAGTCCACTAACACACCTATTTGGGGTCTGAACCCACATAAAGATTAAGAAGTCCTTAATGAACTCTTGAACCTCTCTATTAAAAGGTGGTGAAACACATGGTCCTGAAGCCCAAAAGAATTGACCATACTCACCCAAGAAAGAAATGGGTAAAGCATACCAACGAAAGAAAAGTAATTTGGTTCAAGAGGGACATGGACACATTACCAATGTTATGAGGATAATATTTCTTGATTTAAATGAAAAATAACTAATCCCCAGCGGAGTCGCCAGAAGTTGTCGACACTATTTTTGGGTGTGGAGTTGCCCGTTGAAAGCTTTCGGCCACCAGAATCAAAATCCCGTTGCCCGCTTGGTAAAGGCGTTTAATTTACACACACACACACACACACACACACACACATATGTATATATATAGTTTAGAAAAATATGAAATCAAAATGACCCCATATTTTTCATAGTTTAAATGAAAGATAACTATACCTCAAACCTTGTATCCATCCCAAAAGAAAAACACAAGACTTGAAGACGAGGCTCAATCAAATAAACTAAGATATATATGACATCTATTTGGTCAGTGAAACCATTTTATTTTATTTGCTGATAAGTTCCCCTATTTAAAATGAAGAATTAAATAGGGTTTATATTAAGTTGGGTTTAGAAAAGCTTCCTATAAGGGCAAGCCACTATAGTTAGTTACATCTTAGATAACCAGGGTCACCTAAGCAAACTCTCGAAATCAGGAAATGTTATCTTCAAAGAGGTCAAAAGGATAGGACTTTCCAACTAAATCGGACAAAGAGGTGTGAAAGGGGAATGCCTTAATTTGGAACATTTATTGTAGAATCGAAAGGAGGAAGAACTAGGGGATGTCATGGATCCGGAGGAGAACCTCAGTGACTTCCCAGTCTATCCTATTGTTTAGCTTTAGTTTTGAGGAGAAATTATTTAAATGTTTCATCTTGCCAATTTTATTTGTTTAGGACTTACATTTATGTGAAACAATCACACAAATAGCTTGGAGGACGTGAGGATTTAGGTCATGATGAATAACAACCTTAGAATTCTAAGACGAGTTAGAGCTTATATTGTACAACAGAGCTATACAAAGGCCTAAAGATAAGTTGAGGTTTTATGTTGCATAAGCAAACAACCTCAAAATCCTATGGCTTGTTATTTAATTCTAAGGAAAGATATGTTGTTTTAGATCCTCTTGTTGATGAAGATGGCCGTGCTACCCACAATGCTAACTTTAAGCTCCTTATCGTGACAAGTTTAATTTTCTAATGTGTCAAGTTGTAATGTCAAATCAAATGTCCCTATGGTTATGGTTCTTTAAATATTATAGGGGCATATTAAAGTTGATTAGAGCGACACCGATTAGGATCCTACGGTTCCCTCATTCCAGTATCACTATTTTCTTTTAGATTTGGCCCTCTTCCTATCTTAACCATTAGGGGTGGGTTTAAATAAAATGCTTTAGGGTGGCTTCCAGGGCCTAAATTTAGGTGGAAATTTGTGCTTAGGTGGAGGGCTGAGAGGCTCTAAAGATCAATTATGGTGAGCTGGCCCCCAAGGTTGAAATTGGGTTTGATTTAAGGGTGGTTTTCCTCTGTTTTGGAGTTTTTCAGCCACTAGGCCGGGCAGCAAAGCCAGGGGTGGTGGCCAGTGGGTCAGGTGAGCTAGTGAGATGGTTAATTATGATTAACCCTCAATGGCAAGTGATGCTGGAGGAGATATTTTGGTTAAGGCCCATAAATGGGATAAGATCACTTAAATTAGGGGACCCTTGGTCCATAGTTTACTTGAGTGGTTTAAGAGGGTTTAGCCTGGTCAATAAGGTAAGCGTAGCGGCTGTGGAAACCTTAATTTGGTGACTTTAGGATGACTTTTAGGTGACTTTAGGATGACTAAGTCAATTTTGGTGCATGGGTCTAATTTGGGTCAAAATGGCTAAAAGTTGGGTTTAGGTTAGGCTAGCCATGACTTTAAGCCCAATTGATTGATCAATATTGTGTAAATGATTTTAATGAAGATTTTTGGTGAAGGATTGAAGTAATTTTAAGTTCATTTGGAAGCTCAATTTGAAGGATTCTGGGATTTTGGTCAATTTGGGCATGTTGGACTAGACTTGGTTCTAGGTCGGGCTATGGTTGAGCGAAGTCCAAATTGATGGTTGAAAATGGTTTATAGGAATATCATAAAGAGTTTTCAATATAAATTGGGTGTCAATTTTGGGGTTAGGGAATTCAATTTGGTGGAATTCTGAGACAGCCAATTTGAGGCAAGTTTGGGGATTTTGAACTTAGGTTAAAATTAAATTATATTGAGACTTCACCAAGGCTAATTTAAATTTCAATTTGGTGTGTAGGAGTGTTATGAAGAGTGTAGGATTCAAATTGGGGCAAATTGAGTGGGCTATGAAGTTCAATTAGGTGAGATTAGGTCATAGGGCCAAAATTGGGGGTTTGACTTAGATCAAAATTGAACTCAAAGCATGGGACAATTAGGCTTGGATTTTGTTTGGATTGATCAAATGAAAGATGAATTTTAGTTTAGAATTGAAATTGAAGGGAATTGGGGCCAAATTGATGGACATCTGAGGTGAATTTGGAAATTGGGCGTTTAAAGACAATTTGGGGGTTTTGGTCAAATTAGCCAAATTAAATTCAAATGAAGGGTCTAAATTGGTATTTGAAGTGATTTTGGAGGTTTTGGAAAAGTTTGGGGTGCCAAGGGTTTTTTTGTAATTTTTGCAAATTTAGGGGCATTTTGGTAATTTTGGAATATTTGGGTGGATTTGGGCAATTTTGGTATTTTCAAATAGTTTAAAATTATTTTTGAATAGGTTTGGGTATTTTGGGTGAATTTGGGAATTTTGGTCAAATTTGGGGTTTGGGGGTGTTTAAGTAATTTGGGTGGATATAGGGGCAAAAGGCAAAATTGGATATTTTGGTAGACTTGGGGTGCCAACCACCATGTATGAGCTATGGACCAATTAAAAACCCATTTGAGTTCTCTATGTACTGATCTTAACTAAACCCTAGGCTAGGGCTAGTGGGTCTAGGGGACCATCTACATGAGTCTCCCAAAATATCAAAGGATCAAAGTCAGCAATTTTGGGTTTTAGGATTGCGAGTGATTATGGGTGATAGTGAGTGCAAGTAAGTGAACTAGCTCCAGACCAACACCCAAAGTCAACCCTAAGGTCAAGCAGTCCTATAGGGACTCTCCTTGAGATCCTCCATACTGACCCCACCTAATAAGTGTTAGAGGTTAGGACCAATATGTGGAACTTCAAGTTGAGCAAGGGAGGGTTTAGAATTTCTAATGGTGAGGGTTCCTTTCTAGTTTTATAGGAGTAGCCAACAGGAAAGTCCTATGCCTAGACACTAGGCTACTAAAGAGGGAAAACTAAACCTCAACCAAAAGTGAGGTCAACAGAATGACACACTATCGAATTATATATGGAAAAGCTTGTCATTTACTAGTTGAATTAGAGCATAAAGCATATTGGGCCATAAAAGAGTTTAATTATAATTTGAAAGATGTTGGAGAGAAATGATTATTACAATTAAATGAGCTTGATGATGTATGAAATGAATCTTATGAGTATGCTAAAATTTATAGGGAGAAAGTGAAGATGTGGCATGATCAGAGGAGCTTGAAAAAGCATTTTGAGCATGAACAAGAAGTTTTATTATATAATACAATATTGAAATTATTTTTAGGAAAACTTAAATCTTGGTGGTTAGGACCATTTATTGTGGTAAGAGTTTATCTATGTGGTGTTGTTGATATTGAAGATCCTAAAACTGGAATAATGATAAAGGTAGATAGACACAGGTTAAAATATTATATAAAAGGAGATAGTCCTACATTTGTGGAGATCCTAGTGTTTGGTCAACCAAATTGAAACATTGGATATGTCGGGCTGACAATGTTAAATCAAGCACTTTATGGGAGGCAACCCATTGTTATCAGTGTTGTTTGACTTATTTTGTGATTGTTATGATAATGAATTTCTGAAGTTATAATGAGTCTTAAATTATTGAGGCAGCACAAAAAAAATACTTTATTTATTAAATTAATGTGGGTAAAAAAAATATAATTTGGAAAATTTTGGATTGGCGCTATAGTGCCAAATCTAGCGCCATAGCGCCACAGTTGGAAGAACTTCCTAAAACTGCCCAATTGACGGTTTTCTGCCCCTTCTTCTCTATTTAAACTTATTTTGACGAGATTGAAGTCATTTTCTTTCATCTTTTTTACAATTCCAAGTATTGTAGAGGGAGAGAAGAGTGAAGATCATCCCAGCCTTGTGAATCCTTGCTTCAAGAGACATGTAATGGAAGTGCAAATGACAGTAAGTTTGTGCATAAGGATGCCCAAACTTATTTCAACAGATTCCTAGCACTGATATTGGAAAGGATTACTGCTAAATTAGAGAAGATTGATGAAAAGTTATCCCATCTCCAAAACAAGTTGAGTGACATGTACCATCAATATGAGCAATTGGAATGACAAATGAAACTTCAACTTGACCATTTGACGAGTTTTCAAGATTATCAGGTGAGTGTGTATTGCAACAACAAATGGATCGATAATGAAGTTACTTTAAATTTCCTTTATGCTCCTTTTTACCATGTGTTTGATCGTAACTTTTTTGAGGGTGAAAAGGATGGTGATATCATTGTTCATGACTAATTCTTAAATTTTTTATTTTGTGATGAATTTATTAGTATGAAATGCTAAGTTGTTGTGTGCCTAATTTGTTTTTAAAGTGACTCAAATATTGCAAATTTATGTTTTATTTTGGTATAAGCTTTTGATTGAAACTTTGTTGTGTCTATTTGTAATGAAATAATAATTATTACAAGAAAAATAGTTAAGTTGTTGTTTTTAAATATTGTTTTAGTGTGTTTGAAAGAATGGATTAGTAGTTGGGTGCGTAAATGTTGGAATGACGATGAACTCAATAAATTTCTAAAAGGCTTTTGAAACTGGAATATTAGAATATTAAAATCTTAGATCTGTTGTGCTCTTTTGAAATCTACAAAAATTTCTAAAATCTTTATACGTATGAATGGCGCCATAGCACCAAAACCGGGAGCTATCGTGCCACTCATCTGCTAAACATGGCACCATAGCCCCACAACTCGACGCTATAGTGTTGGAACACATCAGTTTGCATTATTAGTGTGCAGAAAACTAGTTTTTGCCATTTTTTTCCTTGGTCCGTCTTCTTCCTTCCACATTTCAGAACTTGCTCACCTAGGGTTGATTTTATAGGTGTTTGGATTGGGTTAGAGCTTCAAACTCTAGATTTCTTCTTCATTGGGTAGGATCTACATTTTGGTATAAAAAAGTTTAATTTCATTGAGGATTTCTTCCAGATTGTGGTTAGGTAAAAAATTTGAAAAATTTGAAGTGAATAGTGAGAAATATATGGTTGAAGGCTTATTTTGCTTGGAATGGGTAGGGTTTGGATCTAGACCAATTGAGGGTTTAAATTGATCTAGGTGAGTGTCATGAAGAGTTTAGAATCCAAGATTGGGAGAGTTGGATAGGCTATAGAGTTTAATTTGATGGGATTTTTGGCTTATGGTCAAATTGGTGATTAAAATTGGGCTTGTTATTTGATTTTGAAATTGGGTTCAATTGAGCTTGAATTTTGTTAAAAATTTGCTTAGGTAAGATGAAATTGAGTTTAGATTTAAAACTTGGGAAATTTGAAATCAATCTGGTGGAAATTGGGAGTGATTTTGGAGACCTTAGGCATTTAGGGGTAATTAGGGGATTTTGGTCAAATTGCTCAATTTGGTCAAATTACACTCAACAAGTGGTCAAGATTGGTTTTGGAAGTGTTTGGGAGTGTTTAGAATGATTTGGGAGGCTTTGGAAAATTTTTTGGGTATAAAGGGCATTTTGATAATTTTGGTAAAGTTAGGTGTATTTTGAAAATTGTAGGGTTTTAAGGGTAATTTGGTAATTTTTGAAAGTTTGGGGGAGAAAGACCAAAATTGGGTATTTGGGTAGGATGGGATTAATTGAAGATGCTAAACATAGAATTACTCTTATGGTGCCATGAAACCAAGGGAGCTCCCATTTTGGACACCCAATGTGTTGGTCTTAGACAACCCCTAGCCTAAGGCTAAGGGTTTTGGGGACCATCCACATGTGTTTCCAAAAGAGTAGAGGATCAAACTAAGCATTTTTTATTAAGGTTTTCCGGTGATATTGAAGGTGAGGGGTTTCAAGTGTGTGTCTGCAAAATTGACCAAGACCACACCACCATGGGTTAACCCTAAGGCTAAAAAGTCTTATGGGGACTCTTCTTGAGCTCTCCCATGTTGGCTCCACCTACTAAGTGATAGAGGTTAGAAATAACATGTGGAACTTCAAGATAGCAAAGAGGCATTTAGAATTTATAATGGTGAGGGCTCCCTTACTAGTCCTTTATGAATAGTCAACAGGAAAGTCCTATGGCTAGATCCTAGGCTTCTAAGAAAGAAAGACTAGAGCTGAACAAAAAGTGAGGTCAATAAATGGAACTCCAATGGATGTGGTGTGTTGGCAAGCACACCACACATATTGGAATTGATTGAAAGATCAACAAACCAACACAAATGTCTAACCCAACATGCTCTGAGCAGAACACAAAGAGAGTGAAGAAGGTTTCTACTAGGGAGTAGTTAGAGGCTCTCATTGGGGATCAACAAGTGCACCCTTGAATCACCAACTTTTAAAGTAAATTTCAAAAACTACAAAGTAATTTTGTGCTCGTTAAACCCTTATGAAGGGCTAGTATGTGGACTCATGGAGACAACCATCAGAGAAACTGATGGTAGCAACAAAGATTTGATTTGTTTTGATTTAATTTATCTTTTTTTATTTGGATTTTGATCTTGATTTTGAATTTGATTTTGAATTAGATTTTGTGATGTTGTAGAATTATCAGGAAAGATTTCTTTGTAATGATTTGATTCACTTGGGATCTGTCGGTGCTATTTTGGGTTGGTTTGTGGGGAGTTGCCTGTAAGAAAGCTGTCGGTCACCGGAATTAAATCCCGTCGTCCACTTCGGAAGGACGTTGAAGTATGAAATCAAACTGACCCCATATTTTTCATAGTTTAAAATGAAAGAGCACGAAAGAGCACTGTACTAAATCCTATATCTATCCCAAAGGATAAACACAAGACTTGAGGATGAGGCTCGATCAAATAAACTAAGGAAAGTATGACGTCCGTTTGGTCTACGAAACCTTTGTATTTGCCATCAAGTTCCCCTATTTAATATAAAGGATTAAATATGGTTTATATTAAGCTGGGTTCAGATATGCTTCCTATAAGGGCAAGCCCCTATAGTTAATTACATCTCAAATGACCAAAGTCACCTAAGAAGACTCTCGATAAAATTCAGGGAATATTATTTCAAGGATTTTCAAATGGTGCGACACTTGAATGAGATCAGACGCAGATGTGTGAAAGGGGATTGGTTCAAATTTGGAGCATTTTATTGTAGAATCCAAAGGATGAAAAACTATGGACTGTCATGGATTTAGAGGAGAATCTCGGTGACTTCCCAAGATATCCTAATGTTTGACTTTAGTTTTGAGGAGAAATATTTAGGTGTTTCATCCTGCCAATTTTATTAGTTACGGCTTACATTCGTGTGAAACGATCACACAAATAGCCTGGAAGATGTGAGGATTTAGATCGTGACAAATGACAACCTTAGAATCCTAAGATGAGTTTGGGCTTATATTGTATAGCAGGGCTATGCAAAGGCCTAAAGATAATGTGAGGATTTATGTTGCATAAGCAAGAAACCTCAAAGTCCTATGGCTTTGTTGTTTAAGTCTAAGGAAGGAAGATTAGTTTAGCTGGGGAAGACAGGTTTTGCTGTTGAAGATGGCCGTGCTACCC
>NW_018219706.1:324346-325428 GCF_001263595.1 Phalaenopsis equestris | reverse complement strand
TTTTGTGTGATGTTTGTGATTAAATTTTGAGTTGTTTTATATTTTTAATGTTGTGGCGGTGGATTTTATCTTGGTTGATTTTAGTTTTGATTTTGGTTAAGGTTTTGGTTTTGGTTAACATGCAAGTTTACGTTGTATTCATACATGTAAGTAAATGCAAGTATAAAAAAGAGAGAACGTAAGCATAAAAAAGAAGCATGTAAGGAAACGATACAAGAAGGATGGTACTATAAACTGTAAAAGCGTACCTAGCGAGTCTTCTTGTTCCACCAGCTGAAACTTAAAATGCATGTTAAGGCAGTTTATGACGAGCAGGAAAAGTAAAGTTTTGGTAATTTTGCTAACCCTATGTCATATCTTGGCGGGTTCTTAGAAGTTTAATTAAGGATGACTTTATCAAGCAAGATATATTAAGTTTAGTAGATCTCCGAGATGTCCAACAGATTTGGAGAAGAAGCAGGTCCATGCTACTCTCTCGCTGCCTGGTGGAAAATCCCGAGTTCTTTTTAAACTTATTATGTTGCTTAATAATTCATCCTATAAATACCCTTAATGCTCAGTGAACATTGAAGTCTCAATTATCCCTAAGAATGAGGTAATTATCATTTATCATTTAATTTGAAAATTATGCGGGTGAAGACCCTTAAAGAGGCAAGTTAGTGTAATTTGAACACTTAGCCAAATTTTTAATCCTAATTGGGTTTAGTGGTGTTTGAAGGATGTTTTATTATGTTATCTTTATTTTTCTAATCCTCATTTAGTCAATTTTGATTTAGCCTAAGTCACCACTAAGCCCTTAAGACCTAGGTGAGTATCTTATTTAGTTTTGAAAAGGGTTAAGCTTTAAGTGGTCATGATTCATGATTTGAATTTTATTTGAAACTCAAAATAGGGGTATTAAATTGATTAATTATTGACTTCAAAAGTCATACCCCTAAGTCCATGATCATTTAATTTTAATAATCTTTCAAATTTTAATAATTTAGAAATTTAATTAAGAAAGTGAGATTGGTTTCTACCAATTAACCCCTTGTGTTTCAAGCATCAAATAAATTGATTAATATCAGAGGTTACCCATTTCC
>NW_018219706.1:321923-324153 GCF_001263595.1 Phalaenopsis equestris | reverse complement strand
AAATTCAATTCAAATGACTTTGAAATTTTTATCCTACCTCATTTATGAGTCAATTAAGACATCAGAGGAGAAAATGTGATTTTTTAAAATTTAATTTATTTTATATAATTATTTTATTCAAAAAATAGGATTTTTCAAAGAAAATTCTTAACTTGACCAGGGTAAATTATAATCCCTTAAAATTTTTATTGGAGGTGTACCTAGGGTAGAGAAGCCTTTGAACAAAATTTCATAATTTTTTGAATTCCATGTGATTTATTAGAATTATTGTAAATTTTGTGTTATTTAATAAAAATAATATATTTTAGGTGGTGAAAGTTAAGTTTTGTATATTTGAAAAATCTCCCTAGGGTCAGAGGACTTAGTTGATCAATTTTTATAATTTTTTGATTTTTCTTTGATTTATTGGAATTATTTTAGTGAAAACTCATTTTTAGTCCTTAAAAAAATATTTTAAGCTTGAAAATTCAATATCTTTATTTAGAAAGTTAGGAAAAATATTCTAATTATTCCTAAGTGATTAGGAAGTAATTTAGAACATTTCAATGAGTTTTATTATTTTTGTGATTTTTATGAATTTTTAATTTTTTTAAATATTTAAAATAGGTTAAAAATCAAGTTTTTATTTTAAATATAATTTTTTTAATAAAATATCCCTGATCGCAGAGAACTCAAAAAACTAAGTCTCATAATTTTTTGAGTTATATTTTGATTTTTAAAAAATCATTTAGGTGTCAAAAGTGACATTTATCTTTAAAAATCAACATAAGTTGTCAAATGAACTCAAAATATTTTGAAATTTTTATGATGAGTTCTCTAGATCATAAACCACAGCTAGTCATGGTGGACCTTCCAAAATTTTCTTAGGATTTTCTAATCAATATGATAATTTTCATGATTATTTTAAAGAAATAATGTGCAAAAAACTTGAAAAATATGGATCTCTGTATAGGAACCTCCTCTAACTTTAAAAAAATCAGAGGATGTTTCCCTTGATAGAGGGTACAATTTGCCAAACTTTCAAGCCAAGGTGATGTGTCAATATGCATGGAGAATCAAATGATTTCAAATAGTGTTTATTTAATTAAAAATAAAATATGCATAAAATGGTCTTGAAATTTATTCCACATTGTTCTCCTCTGTTCACTGAGTTAGAGGATATTTTTATATTATGAGGATATTTTTATATTATATTATTGATTTTCCTACACAAAGTTATGGATTTTCTAAGTTTGGGGAGTCATATTTATCTATTTAAATGGTGCGTACATCAACCTACGATGGCTCCGAAAGCATGCATGACGCGCTTTGGTTGGACGCCGCCGTCCACATAGCTTGCTTAGCTTGCTGACTCGGCCACACATAGCTTGCTGACTCGGCCAGCTGTTTATGTTCCGAAGCGCTGTCCGACTCAATCTCCTCCGTCCATTTGATACACGCTTGTCATCGTCCCTCCCCATCATCGTCCCTGATAGAATGATCCCATGACCGTCCACACTAAAACCCTAAGATCATAGCCTAGAATCAAACAAATAACTTCGGGTTTGATCCTGTGATCCTATGGACTCTTCTAAGTGAGATGAACACATCCATATGGTAATTAAGCAATCAAATTAACTATAAGCAAATAGAGAATCGAAATAGGCTCGGGAGTAGGTGAGGTTTTATACCTTTGTTCTAAGAAGTGAAGCTTCAATTAGAGTGTCTTGGCACGTTCGTTAGGTTCCAAGGAGGCTAGGGATTGAGTCCCTGGTCTTGGTATAAGGCCTAGGTGTGAATTTGACCAAGCTCAAATTCGGGTGTTGGTCTAGAGCTATGGTAGAGGCTCTGTGGAAGGGGGATTTGATGGGGCTTTAGCTTCTTTCACTATTGTGAAGGTGTGGGTGCAGTTAATTTGAGTTTGGTGGACTGTGGAGGTGTATTGGGTTCTGTCTTATTTTTTTGACAAGGTTTCAAGCTCAAAATTGAGCTTTGACAGTGGGAATAGGTGGGGGAAAATAGTTGGAATGCACTGAGGGGATCTTAGCGAAGCTCTGTGAGAAGTTTGGAGAGGTCTCTCTAAGAAAATTTCAGCACACCTCCCATGGACGTGGAGGTGAGTTTTTATAAAAATGGCCATGGGGTAGCTCTCAGGGCACAAGTTTGGGTGCATTGTGGTGCTTAGGTGGAGGTCAGAGGATCTCTTCAATTTGATTTGGATTAGCTAGCCTCTCGGCTTCATTTGGGTGAG
>NW_018219706.1:321660-321878 GCF_001263595.1 Phalaenopsis equestris | reverse complement strand
CCAGGGGGAGGTGGCTAGGAGCTCAGGGAACCCAGAAGAATCCATCACAATAATTTAATGCAAATGTTCTTTGATTTGGCAAAGATATCTTAAGCATGTGCATTTTTGGAAATAATATCCCTTGATTTGGGGGACCTTTGGTCCATGGCTTGATTTAGATGATTTCTTGGTGTTTGGACTAATCACTAAGTCCAACTTATGGTTGTGTTGGAGTTAAT
>NW_018219706.1:249078-321513 GCF_001263595.1 Phalaenopsis equestris | reverse complement strand
TTTAATCAATTTGGTCATGTTGGGCTAGGCTTGGGTCTAGCTTGGATTAGCCTTGGGCTAAGTCCAAATTAATTATTCTAAATGGTCAATAGGGACCTCATGAAGAGTTTTCAACATGAATTGGATGATAATTTGGAGGTTAAGGCAATCAATTGGGTGAAATTTGGGGAATTAGGGTGAAATCAATTGGGTGAAATTTGGGGAATTAGCCAATTTGGGGCTAAATTTGGGAATTTTGGATTTAGGCCAAAATCAAATGGATATGAGGCTTTAACAAGGTAAATTTATGGTTGATTTTGATGTATAGGGATGTTATCAAGATTTTGCAACATTAATTGGGGCCAATTGACTAGGCTACGGGTTCAATTTGGTGAGATTAGGTCATATGGACAAAATTGGGGCTTTAACCTTAATCAAAATTGGGCTCAAATAATGGACTAATTGAGCTTGAATTTTGTTTAGCTTGTCCATATGAAAATTTAATTTGATTTTAGGGTTGAAATTAGAGCCAATTGAGATCAAATTGATGGACATTTGGGTTGCATTTGGGGAAATTTGGGTCTTTAAAGGCAAATTTAAAAGGCAAATTTGGGGGTTTTGGTTAAAGATGGTCAAATTGGCCAAATTGGGTCATGTGATAGTTGAGAGAAATGATGGGATTTATTTTTGGGATTTATTTGGATTTTCTGGGAATTTTTGGAAGTTTTGGAATTTTGTGTCCAAGAGGGGTATTTTGGTAATTTGGGGGTGTTTTAGGGGTAAAAGGCCAAGATGAGGATTTTTGTTGAGTTGAGGTACCAATCATCACCAACAAGCCATGGATCAATGGAAACCCCATTTTGGGTCCTCTACGTAGTGGTCTTAGCCAAACCAACCATAGCCCTAGGGCTAGACCTAGGGCTAGAAGGTTTAGGGGACCACCTACATGAGTATCCCAAAAGATCAAGGGATCTAGGCTAGAAATTTGAGTTTAGGGTTGTGAGTGAATGTGGGTGTATATGAGTGTATATGAGTGTAGTGAGTGCCTTAGATCCAGATCAACACCCAGGGTTAACCTTAAGGTTTAACAGTCCTAAGGGTGACTCATCTTGAGTTTTCCCCATAGTGACCCCACCTACTAAATGCTAGAGGTTGAGACTAACATGTGACACTTCAAGTTGAGTAAAGAAGAGGGTAAAATTTCTAATGGTAAGGGTTCCATGTCTAGTTTTCTAGGAATAGATAATAGGAAAAATCCTATGGCTAGACCTTAGGCTACTAAAAGGGAAAAAACTAAACCTCAACCAAAAATGAGGTCAACAGGATCATTGCAATAGGATAGTATTTTAAGGCAATGCAGAATCGGATGTATGAATCCTCTTCCTCTAAATATTTATTTGAACCATTGCAATAGGAAGGAATCCTAAAGCAATGCGGAATCAGATTTATTAATCCTCTTCCACTAAAGTTTAATTTGTACCATTGCTAAAAGAAAAAAATTCAAAAGCAATGTAAAATCGGATGTTTGAATCCTCTTCCTCAAAATTTTAATTTGAACCATTGCGATAGGTAGGAATCCTCGAGCAATGCAGACTCAGATGTATGAATTCTCTTCCTCTAAAATTTAATTTGAACCATTCTAATAGGAAGGAATCCTAAAACAATGAGGTATCAGATTTTATGATCCTCAACCTCTAAAATGTAGTGTTTCAAATTTATGGGATATTTGTGGAATTTGTGAAAATTTATGGAATTGCAGTTCGACACTTCGAGTTTCTGTTGTTATGTTTTGTTTGTTTCATTTCATCATCTTTTGTTTTTTTATGATTTTTATTTTATTTTTGTGATTTGTTTCATTTTGTTTATTTATTTTATCAGTTTCTTTTGTTATATTATCTTTTTTTCTTTTGGTTAGGATTTGGACCCAGTTTCAGGCAAGGTTGACATCAGTTCTTCGTAGGGTAAGGCCTTGTCTTTGAAATATTGTGATGCACAATACTTCTTGAGTTATTATCCTTTGACTGAAATCACATGTTAGAGAATAATCCACTCCTTAAGGTGCAATCAAAATTATATTTTTTATGGTACCTATAAAGTTGTGTTATTTATAAGGACACCACAGCTGAATTGGCTGCAACTTTGCAGCCTCGTTTGTAGTAGTAGTCTTTTCTTTATTGTAAATTTTGTGAATATCATTCACACTATCATTGAGAAATCATTTTGACACTCTTCAAATTGATGTTGGATTTGAATCTTCTGGGTATTGAAAGATATGAATTCAAGGTCAAATTTCTATTAATTGCTAATAACATAACCCTTTACTTTAATTATTTCTTTTTTGGGCCTAAACATATTTCAAAATTTTTATTTATGTGATTAGATTATTTTTTATTGTCCAATGATATTTCTTAGCCAATTAATAGCCAACCAAAAGATGCAAGATTGTTTAGCATTTTTCTAAACATAATATCCAAAAAAATTTCTTAAGGGAGCATTTCATGTCTTATTAATTAAGGGAGGATCTAGACGCCAATTTTTAATTATACATCCACCTCATGCTTCTTTCCAGGTTGCATTTCTTTTCTCTCCCTTTTTTCTCTTTTTTTTCAAGTCTTTCACAATTTTTCTTTTCTTTCTACTCCACTGAGAATTACTATATATGGTGGAGCACACTTTAATGATTTTGAATGTCTAAATTAGACACCAATTTTTGAATTTATACTCACCTAAAGCTTCTTCTCTTAGGGGTTTTCTCATAATAAATTTTTTATCATCTTTCTTTCGCTCCTCTTATTTTTTGAGAATTAGTATATCTAGTAGAACATATTTTCCTTGAGGATTTTGAATGTCCAAACTCCCCTTACTAATAATCCTTAAATTATTCTTAAGACAAATTTTGAGGTATTATAACTCAGTCAAAAGCTAGGACCCAGTCATGTGGTAGGAAAATAAAAGACTCGTGATATCTCAGTTCAATTACTTGTGTTTCAATCACATTATTTTATTTTGAAATTTACTTATGACCTACTCTGCATTCTTTAAAGTGAGGGACCCGATTATAAAGGCATTTCATTCTTTTCTGAAGTCATAGTCTTATCAAAATACCAGAACTCCATATTGGAACACTCCTTTATTAATTGTCATTTTATTGGGGTTTAAGCAACTGAATCAGTTGGTTTCTCTTTCCATAAGACTTTCCATTTTCATTTAATGTGAAGGTATCCGTCAAATATACGCAGCAAAAACAAAACACTGAAAATTCATAACAATAACATTTCTTCCTTTTCTTTGTTGTGGTGGGAGGGATGGGGCAGACTAACAATGATCCTACTAATTTCCACTTTTACAACATATAGTAGTACAATAGTAGTGAAGTGGCATCCCATCTGCTGTTAATTGTGTAGGAGTTAGTTGGAACAAACAGATTGACCAAAATCATATTGATAGAACCTCTATAAAATTCTTTTCAAATATTTATTTGGGATCGTTATGTCGCCATTTTTGAAATTCTCGTCGAGCAGGTCTTTGAAACTGCATCACTCCTCTACGGTGTGTCAAATGAACCTGTGGTACAGGCAATATCTTGGATATCCTTTCTTGTTGACCCCTTAGGTTTCTTCGGCTTGGGCAACCTGAAATCGAGTTTTTTTTATCATATTGCAGAACATCTTTCTCACTGCCATATCCTTAAAAGAGTATATCCCATTTGATCGATCGACCATGGTTGAAACTTTTCTTTCATCTGTCTAGTAAGGTCTCTGCTGAAATGATTGCTGAGCATTCCGACAAGGACGTTGGAAGGACCGTTGAATTTGTTTGACCTTTATTTGAAATTATCAGTTTCCCCTTACCAACCACAACAACTATCCCATATTTCTTCTTGAATATCTACATGGGTTCTAGCTCCTTAGCCCTTTTCAGAAAACCAAATTATTTACCTTCTTCTTTGAGATTCCTGCCTTTTCTAAGAAACTTCTCAAATGTTTTATGTGTAAGACCTTTAAGTAAGAAACCCAGTAGTTGGGGATGCTCTTCAAAAGAATCTCAATTGCATGCTGCTCGTATAATTGTGGCTCACACCTCATGCTGATATTTCTCCATTGTTGGATGTATTCCACCAAGGGTTTCAACTGTCTTTGGCTTCTCTACCAAAAGATCACCAAAAGTGATGTGGTGCTGAACTCTGGCAAACCAGCAGACAAAATAGTTTTCCATTTCTATGAATGTCTTTACATAACCATTTAGTAGCTCTGCATTCCAATCAAAGGCAACTTCGGTGAGGCTACTTATGAACTGGAGGAGCAAAAGTGCTTTGTTACCCCTGGCATTGCAACAACTCGCTCGGAAGTGTACAACATACTGACAAGGGTTTCCAATCCCATCAAATTTTTTGAACAATGGTGTTATGAAACCCTTGGGGTATTGGATTTCATCAAACTCCCTGGGTAGGGCCTACCCTTTAGGTTTGATGTCACTCCTTTTGATTGCTCCAGGGTTTCTTTCATCTATTGTTCGACCATATGTTTAATTCCATTTTCATGTATCAGACTTTGAACTAAATCCTTCTTTGGTTGTTCATTGGAGGTGAACTCTTTTCTTTCATCTGCAATATGAATGATTTCAGGCTGGTTAGTTTTTGGAGGTGCCATCGACAGTGACTGTAACTGCCCTTGAATAATGACCACAACGGTCATCTTTTCTTTGATTTTCTTTTTGAGGTGGTTGATCCGATCATCACACCGTTGAATGAACTTTTGAAATTAATCTGTAACATTCTCCTCGGTGGGTACGTGAGCATTACACAAGGATTACATGGCCCTAGTCTCAACAATGTTGATTTTTGCTAATCCTTCCTCCATGTAATCTGACACATCGTAATTTTCATTCTTCTTATATTTTCTTTATTCTCCAGACAATCATGCAATATCGGTTCAGAGCCTCTCCAACTTAATCTCGATTGACTATCCTTTGATAGCTTTAAGTTCAATTGGAAATTTCTGATGAATGTCATTTCTTTTGTCAAGCGTCGATGTAGTTGTGTAGACGTCATTTAGAACAGTTAGACCAACTAAAATCATATTGATGAGACCTCTTCCAAGTTTAACCAAATACTCTTTCAGAATCATTATATTCCCAATTCTAAAATTCTTCTTGAGCCACTTTTTGAAGCTAAAACAACCCTCTATGGTATGCCCAAGAAGTCTATGATATGGGCAATAATTGGGTTTACCTTTCTGATCAGCTTCCTCCTGTCCTTTTAGCTCTAGTAACCTAAATTCAGGCATCCTGACCAAATCCAAGAACATCTATGCTACTGCCTCTTTTCTGAAAAAAAAGTCTTGGTTCAACCGCTTAATAATAGACGAACCTGTTTTTCATTTGTCTGGCATGGCTTCTGGTGGAAGGACATTCGACTGTACTGTTGGTTGTACTATTTCAAATGCTAACAGATTTGCGAGGTTGCTCGACCTGGATCTGTATTGACTCTTCTTTGTGTAGATATTCCTTTCCCTTGGTTAGTGGAATAACTGATGTAGTGACGGTGAATCCGGTGGTAAGAGGAGAAACAATCCAAGGAGCAGTCCTAACACTCCTAGCAACAGACTTTACAGAAATAGTAGAGCTTTATTCAACCAACTCAATCTTTGGACTATGGAACTCCTTAAAAAACTTTAGGTTGAACTCTACAATAGGCTCAATGAATCGGTTCATTTCAGGTTTTATCACTTCAACGGCCACATGCCCCAACTTGGCTCCAACATCATCAAACCCTTATCCAAATTTAATGACTATCCAAACATGCAACTCATCCCTATTAATAGCAAATTTCATTCCGGTGGAGAAAGAAAAGGTCAACTTTGACAAAGACATTTTTCCTATCATTTGAAGAATTTTCGAAAGTCATTGACATTCTGTGTCTTGCAGTTTCAACAAAAGTACTCAAGTTAACGTGGTACTCCTATGAACTGGGCTATTTTTTTTTTATTTTCATTTTTGCTTCAATTTTATTTTTGAAATTTATTGCTTATTTGTGATTATAATGTTAAAGAGTTTCAATTAAAATTAAACAATGGTGAAGAGACGTAAAGACTTAGCTCCATTTGCAAAACAGTGAACCAAACCCAAAAGATGTGAGGGAAAGGTGAATTTTAGGACCCATTGCGGGATCAACTTCACGATGCACATCGCCCAGGTGAAACTAGTTCACCAACACACCTATTGGGGGTCCAACTCACACAAAAAGAAAAAGTCCTAAAGGACTCCTGAACCTCTTTGTTTAAAGATGTTTAAACAGATGGTCCTGAAATTCAGAAGAGTTGACCAAACTTGCCCAAGAAATAAATGAGCAAAGCATGCCAACAGGAGGGGTAATCTGAGCCATGAGGGATATGGACATATTACCGATGTATGAAGACAAAAATTTCTGATCAAAATGGAGATAAAAAACTAGTCCCCAGCAGAGTCGCCAGTCGCCGGAATTGGGAAGGTGTGAAATTTAATATATATATATATATATATAGTTTTGGAAAGTAATATTTTAATTTTTAAATTATGAGATAGAGCCAATCTCATATAAACAATAGCTTAAATAAACGAGCACAACACTGTAAGTGATACATATATCGCAAAGAATAGAAATATTACTTACTAGTGAGGCTCGATTAAATAAACTAAAAAAATTATGACATCTGTTCTGGTATACAAACGTTTCTGTTGACTGACAAGTTCCCCTATATAATATGAAAAATTAGACAGTGTTTAAATTAAGCTGGGTTCTAAAGTTTCCTATAAGGGCAAGCCCCTATAATTAATTACATCTTAAATGACTGAGGTCATCTAAAAAAACTCTTGATTTAGATCAGAAAATATTGTCTTCAAGAATTTCAAATTGCAGGGCTTTTCAAAGGTCGGACAAAGGAGTGTCAAATGGGCAAGACTCAAGTTTGGAACAATTATTATGGAATCCAAAGAAAGAAGAACTAAAGGATGTCACGGAGCCTAAGGAGAATCTCAGTGGCTTTTCGAGCTATCCTATGATTTGGCTTTAATTTTTTAGATATATTATTAGAAGTTTTATCCTACCAATTACTATTAATTAGGGCTTGCATTTGCATGGCACAATCAAAAATAACTTGGAAGATATGAGAATTTATGTTGTAACAAACGACAACCTCGGAGCCTAAGACGAGGTAGAGCTTAAGTTGCACAATATTATTGTACAAATGCCTAAAGATAAAGTGAGGATTTATGTTACACTAGTGAAATAATCTCAAAATCTTATGGCTTGTTATATAATTCTAAGGAAGAGATTTGCTCTTGTAGATCCACTTGTCGTGCTGCCCACAGAGTTAGCCCTAAGCTCCTCGTCGAAGTAGCAATCCTAGGGTTTAAGGTTCAAAAGGTTTTACCATGTGTATCTCAAATTAGGGGGGGGGGGTTAAAGTTGATTAGAGAAACACCAGTTAAGATCCCATGATTCCCTCATTCTGGTACCACTATTTTCTTTTGATTTTACTTAGTATAAATGAGTTGTTAAGCTCATTTAAACTAGAGATAGCTAGTTAGAAAACCATGGGTTACCTCTTTTTAGGGACTCCCGTAAATTTAAGAGGAAGTATTATGTAATTGTTGTTATGTTGTTTAATTTTGAAAAAAAAGGTTTTTTAACTTTCAGTTTAGAAAATCCTTGCAAGCAAGGTAAATAAATGTAGGTAAGAAAGTGTTGCAAAGTAAATCAATGCAATTACAATGCATAAAATATAAAAGCATACCCGAGCCTCTGCTATCGCTACATGGTTAACATCAAAAAGCATAATATATTTGTAGGAAATTTAATTAAATTGTAGGGAAGTAGAGAAGAGCATCCAATACTAGAAAAAGTCAGGAAAAGAGTTGTAAGAAAACACAAGTAAAAGAAAAGTTGTAGTCACATATAGAAGATTAGGATTGGTTGTAAGACATTATTAATGGTGGGGGCTCAGAGCTGGACTGTGTGCTTCTTGACCTTAAGTAAGAGCTATCAACTTGACAATCTATGGACGGCAGTCCTAAACTCAATCCAAGTGATTAATCGTGGACCATTATAAACTTTCATTTTAATTCAATTTTCATGCATATAAAATTTATTTTATCATGTAAAAGAGATATTTGTTTAAAACATTTTGTAAAGTAATGTAGTCCACAGGTTAATTAATTTAATCAAGCTAGTATTACAGGCAACCTAAGAGTATTGGGGGAGATTATCTTCTCAAGTGTCGTCAAATATTATCTCCGGTCTTTATACCCTCCTTTTATGAAAGGTCCTTGAGGTAGGAGATACTATTTTAGAATCCTGCATCATATCCTTCATTTTAGCACACCTTAGCATCATCGTCATTGCCCTAGCCACCTAGACCTTAAACTTACGCAAGCTCGATGATCCATATGTGGCAACAACAAATATCCTCAGTTGCTCATAAGGATTTAAATACCTTAGAGATAACTTAAATCCTTGAGTATTGGGTCAATTAATATAGGATAAGTAGTATAGGGTGTTTTTATTGATTTAGGTGAATTACCGGGTCCCTAAGCATAACTTGGTGGGTCCCTAAAATTTTTAATGGATGGTTTTCTAGAAGAAAGAATAATAGATGCAATTGTGCTTCAAAATATCCAAAAGACTATAAAAGTGTTCGGGGAACAATCCCTGGCAACTTTTAAAACCCATTTGGAACGTTTCGAGTCCATTTGAACTTATTATGCTGTTTCACTAATCATCCGAAGTTAAATCTATATTCAATGGATTAATACACCCTATGCTCAATGAACCTTAATATTTAACCTATCCTGAGAGTAGGGTACTCAGACATTCACTTAATGTTTTATTTAAGAGTTATGTAAATGGGTTCCCTTGAGAGCAAGCTCGAGTAATTAAGGATCTTGTACCCACAACTAAGGTTGGGCTTATAGTGTTTAGAGGTGTTCATCAATTAATCATGTTTCTCTTTTCTAAAACTCAATAGACAAATTTAAATATCAAGATTAGCTTACTATTAAGCCCTTAAATCCAATCTTTAGGGTAGATTTATTATAATCAAAATTTTGAATTAGAGGCACTTAATTCTCATCAAAGGATCACACTTATCATCTAATCACCAATTAGATGCTTCAAATAAGTGAGTTATTATCTTCGTAGCTTAAGCCCACTACCTTAATATCATTCAATTAGATTTACTTCCAAGTCACAATCATTTTTAAAATTATAATTTTATTCTTATCATGAAAAGGTATGAGTTGGTTTCTATCTCTTAACCCTTTATGTTTCAAACATCTGAAAGAGTTTTTTAAGATCAAAATTACCCATTTACCCTTTGACTTAACCTAAAATTTATTTAAGGCCTCAAAATTCCAAAATTACCATTTTTTCCCTAAGGCTCTCCACTTCATAACTCATTAAACTGAACTCAAATGACTTTGAAATTTTTACAATACCCCGCTCATGGGTCAACTAAAACATTAGAGGAGAAATTATAATTTTCTTATTTTTATTTAGTTTATATAATTATTTTAACTCAAAAATAGGATTTTCAATATTAATTTATTTGATTAATCAATGTAAAGTTTCTTTTCATAAGAAAATTATTGAAGGTTCAACTAGGTCAGAGGACCACTTGAACAAAATTTCATGAAATTTTGAAGTTATATTTTAATTATTATAATTATTTATTGATTTTAGGTGATTAATTAAATCAAAAATATAATAAATACTTATTATATTTTTATTAAATCTCTCTAAGAACAGAGAACTCAGAGGAACAAAATTTTCATTTTTACAATTTCTATTTTATTTATTATGATTATTTTAATGGAAAAGTAAGAAAAATACATAACTAAATTAGAAAAATTAGGAAAAATATTTTAAAGATTCTCATGTGTTCAGAGAACAAAAAGAAATATTTTTTGGCATTTTTATATTTTTGTAATTTTAAATTATTCTTAATTATTTTTAATTTTAAAAGTAGTTCAAAAATGAAGTGTTAATTTTAAAATAAAATTTATTTTTACTAGGTGCTCCTGATCACAAGGAACTCAGAAAGCCACTTTTCATAATTTCCTAATTGTAGTTTATTTATTATAATTATTTTAATACAAAAATCCCACTTATTTTGAAAAATATACTTAGTATTAAATAAAGCTCAAATTTACTTCAAATATTATAAAATGTTTAAAAAACTGATATTCATAGTGTGAAACCAATTTTATTAATTTTTTTGAATAATATTAAATTTATTCTATTTTTTTATAAGTTTTAGGCACTTAATTAACTAGAAAATCATACAAATCCATTTAAATTTATTTTGCATTTTTTCTAGAGTCCTCTGACAACAAGGAACCTACCAAAATAAATCTCATATTTTTCTAAGTAATATTTTAAATTATATAATTAATTAAGCTAAAACTGGGAAGTAGACTTAAAAATTAGGGTTTTCAGAGCTAGGAGTATCCTCTGACCTTAGAAAAAATCAGAGGACATCCTCAATATCATGACAAATAAACCTGTAAAATTTCAAGTCATGGTGATAACTATTTACTTAATTAAAATTAAAATAGTCCAAAGAAAATATATTTAATTAAAAATTAGAGACATGCTAAATAAATTTTATTTTTGTTCCACATTATTCTCCTCTGTTCACTGAGGAAGGGGGTCTTTTTATTTTTTTTATGATTTTCTACACCAAGTTATGGATTTTTTAACTTTCTAAATTAATTTAAGTAAGAAATACCCTAATCATCAGCTTATCCACTCCGACGCCACCCAAACACACGACTCTGACCACACAGTGCTCTTCCATTTGATATTGCCTTTCGCGTTAGCGCTGACTCAACCTATGCTCTATGTTTAATCTATTTGTCTGACTCTTTTCCTACAGATGGATCGATACACGCATGAATGGACGACATCCGTGCATTGTCCCAATCTTTTTTAAATAGAGAATCATCCACACTAAAACCCGATGATCCTTCTCGATACTCAACCAAATCACATGGGGTTTATTTTTACAGCTTCATCTAGTTAAGGCAAACCTATTTATATTGTTATATGTCTACGAAATATAAGTTCTCTTCACAATTGTTGAAACTAAAGGCAAATTTGGGGATTTTGAAATACACCTTTGCCCAAGAGGTGAGGCCTCGATTGGGTGCTTATAAAAGCTTCAGTAGAGTCCAACAAACCTCCTTAAAGTGTTAATTTGAGTTGATGTAAGGTCTAGGTATGAGTTTGACAAATAGGTGGTGAGTACTTAGTCTAAGAGTTAGAGGGCTCAATAGATGGGACTTTCAATGAGGAACTTCCTCTTTTGGCCTGAGGAAGCTTTTGTAAGGTTTAATTTGAAGTTTTATGGAGTTTTGTACAGTGACAGAAAATTGCCCTAGATTCAATTCAGAAATTGGGCTTAGACAGTGGATTTTAATGGCTTAAGATGGTGGGTTTGAACTCAGGGAGGTCAAGAAAAGCTCTGTGAGCAATTTAGAAGGCAGTCCCCACACAATTGGTAGCACCCTCCTCATGTTTGTGAGAGGGGTGGTTTTTATATAGTGGGAAAGGGTGGCCATCAGGACAATCCAAGGGTTGGGAAAAAAATACTTAAGTGGAGGGTTGAATGACGCAATTCACCAATATGAATGAGACACATTGGATGGGTGCAAATTAGGTTTTTTCCATGGGGGAGGCTTCTTAGTTTTATGTTTTTCGGGCACTAAGCTAGCCACCCAGGCTAGGGGAGGTGGCTAGCTGGCTTAGGGAACCAAGGAGGACGTTTAATTGTGATCAAGGTAGGGGTTTAATCACTTGAGCTCAAGCTTGAGTCACTTGATCAAAAATGGAAATGAATTTCTTAAATCATGAGACCCTTGGTCCATGGAACTTCTAGGGTGGACTAAGAGGATCTAGACCAATCCTTAGGGTGAAAATGTTATTTTTGGTGGTCCATGATGGGCTGAATCAAGTGGCTCCAAGTGGGTTTAGAGTTTGGGTTCAAAATCCATGATTTAGCTTGGACTCCGGTTTGGGTTAGACTAGAGCTTGGATTTGGCCAAATTGAATGGTCAATTTGATGTATAAGATTTTCATGAAGAGTTTGTGCATCAATTGGGCCAAATATTAAGGAGTTATGAAGTTCAATTTGGAGGAATTTGAAGTTTGTGGCAAAATTGGGGATTTTGATTTGAGTTGAATTTGGGCTAGGCTAGGGTTTAGAACTCAACCAATTTAGGGTTCAAATTAATCTAGGGGAGTGTCATGAAGAGTTTAGAATCCAAAATTGGGGGAATTGGATGGATAAGGAGTTAAATTTGATGGGATTTTGGCTTATGGTCAAATCGGGGAGTAAAATTGGGCTTAGAATTTGATTTTGAAATTTGGTTCATTTGGGACTAGATTAGGTTCAAAATTGGCTTAGACATGATGAAATTGAGTTTAGATTTAAAATTAAGGAAATTTGAAATCAATTTGGTGGAAATTGGGGGTGATTTGGAGACTTTAGACATTTACGGGTAATTTGGAGATTTGGTCAAAATTGGTGAATTTGATCAAATTAGAACCAATGAGTGATTAAGATTGGTTTTTGGAAGTGTTTGGAAGTTTTTAGAATGACTTGGTAGGCTTTGGGAAAATTTTTAGACTAAAATGGCATTTTGGTAATTTTGGTGAAGTTAGGGGCATTTTGGGAATTTTAGGGTTTCAAGGGTAATTTGGTAATTTGGCAAGTTTGGGGGTAAAAGGCCAAAATTGGGTATTTGGGTAAGATGGGATTAATATTGGATGCTAATCATAGAATTACCTTTATGCTGCCATGAAACAATGGGAACACCCATTTTGGATCCTCCATGTGTTAGTCTTAGGGCTAAGGTTTTGGGGTACCATCCACATGAGTTTCCAGAAGAGTAGGGGAACAAACAAAGAATGTTTGGTTGAGGGTTTTGGGTGTGGTTGAAGGTGAGGGGTTTCATGTGTATGTGTGTAAGACTGACCAAGACCACACTACCCAAGGTTAACCCTAAAGCCAAACATTCCTATGGCGACTCGTCTTGAGCTCCCCCATATTGGCTCTACCTACTAAGTAATCAGGTTAGAACCAACATGTGGAAATTCAAGAGAGCAGAGAGACATTTGGAAGTTCTAATGGTGAGGGCTCCCTTACTTGTCCTCTAGGAATAATCAACAGGAAAGTTCTATGGCTAGATCCTAGGCTGTCAAGGAATAAAGACTATACCTCAACAAAAAGTGAGGTCAACACACCTCAATAACACTTGAATAACACTTCAATATAATGTGAATAAAATTGTAGAAAAATATGCCAATAAAAAAGTGGGTTCCCTCCAATAATACTGCTAGAACACCCCAATACTATGCCAATAATAACGCACCCCCAAAACCACTCCAATAACACAACGATAATTCTCCAGAAACAGCACAAATCCTCCTAAAAAAATATTGCAATAACATGTCAATAATAGTACAAAACAACATGAATAACACCACCTTAGAAAAACATTATTAATGAGGTAAGATGATATCTAGCAGAGTATCTTCTATGCTTGAGACATGGCCCACATACATATATCATAGGCAAATTCTGCTCAAAATTTTGATATATCTATCTGCAATCCTAATTTGTTTTTCCAATCACCTCTATTGACTTGTACTAATGTTTCCATATATTTAAAAATGAACATGACACAATCAAAGTAATTACTTAGCACTGGAATGCCTTTAGTAATGACAATCAACCATTTAGACGGATCGATTCTGAAAGATTTCCCATCATTATTTACAAATAGTTTGATATGCAAAGCTTCATTTTGAATTGAATTTTTGAGTAAGATTATAATGATAAAATTGATTGAAGAATAACTTAGCATCTTTTTAGTATGCTTACAGTGTTGTGGTTGATCGCTGATACTGATTTTTTATGACAGTACGATGTATGCAGTTATAATCTCATTTTTTCCTTACTTATATTTCTTATTTGCAATGGCTTCCAAAAAAATGAATTTGAAGCAAGCAAATAAGAATACAATTATGAAGAATACAATTATGATATTTAAATATGGAATACTACGCAAGTATACGTATCATTATCAAGTAATATAAGACTTTTTTATTAAGCCTCGAATATCGAACCCACAGAGAAAAAAATTTATATGCAACTAAAATGAGAAGAAATTAGATAAAAATTCTACTTTGTTAAATATTCTTACTCAAACTATAGATGCTATAATAGGAATGAAAGTTTAAATATTTTTGTAATTTTTGACAAGTGAAAGTAAATTAAACAACTAACTAAACTTAATAAGATATTGGTAAGAATTTGTAAGATGAAGGTAATATAAATAAAATATATTTTTCCTTAGTATGAATCAGTAACAAGTATATGACTTATGTTGTGGAAGTATTCAAATTGTGATGTGCCAAATAAGAGCAAATAAGAGAAATAGTATTCTTTACCCTTACTATAGATGCTATAAAGAACATTGGGTAATTTAAAGTTTGAATAATCTTGAAGATAGGTTAGGAGGGAAGATACTAGCTCTCACTATATAAAGTTTCCTCTTCTCCCTCCACCAGGGGCTAACATCTCGTATCAAAAATTAAAACTATAAACCAAATTGGGGGCTTTAGTCTATCACTATAAAGTCCTCTAATTCTACACCCTTTGAAGTTTATTTTCCTATTTATTTGCACTCAATCATATGAATTACATTCTCATCCATACAATCTCCTATGATTCTTACCATTAGTTGATTGAGATAATACCATCTCGATCTTACAAGTTCTCACAACAAATATTAACATCTTAATTGGCCAAATCAAGAAGTAAATGAAGTATAAGGTTTAAAATCATCACAACTTATTCCAAAATTAAAGATTAATACTTCACACAACTTCCATCCAATACTTAATCACTTATCATTTTAAGAAAAAAGATAAAGAAAACTACTCAAAATTCATGGAGAAAACATGACCACGCTTAAGTTTGAAAGTAGAAATCATGCAAACAAAAAAAAAAAGTCTAAATTAAAACTAAATGTATTCATAATGATAAAAATTATCTCAAATCCTCTCCACCAAACTCTTGAAGTTCCTTTGAATCTCTTCTCTTCCATTCTGTTACAATACTTTTTACCCACACAATACAACTTCTCTCTTTATCTTCTCTCTAAAAGTATCATAATTAGAAAGTTAGGAAAATTAGTGTCTTTCTCCCCTGAGGTAAAAAATTGGTTTTATCAGTTGCCCCCTAGTACATTGTATTCGTGAGAGAATTTCCAAAAAGGCAACTGATAAAACCAATTTTTTACCTCAGGGGAGAAAGACACTAATTTTCCTCGAGCCATAACCCAATCTTCTTCAGGTTGAGGGAGGAACAATCAAATCTTCCACTGCTCCACCTAGACTTTTAAAAATTCTCTCACGAATCAGTTTTCTCAAATTTAATGCGTCACTATACCTGTCCCGAGCTTTAGTGTTAACAAACTTGCTCCAATCGATATGGGACTTCCCTTTACTCCTCTTCATTCTTGGGATCATTTCTAAAAATCATATAAAATTCACAATAAATCCTAAATTTTAGACTAAATCACTAAACCCAACTTCTAAAATCTTAAACTATCATTTCTATGTATTTTCCATAAGTTTTTCTCAAATTTTTACCATGAATAGTTATTTTTGGTCAAATTCACAATGTGTTTAAAATACATGGTGAAAATAACAAATTTTTACATAGAAATGAAACTCTTTCCTCAATAAGATCAAATTTAACCAATTTGACTTGAATCCACCAAGAAACCTCCAATATAAAAGAATCCCTAACTCCTAAATCGCGAACTCAAACGAAGAAGACAACAATGAGGGTGTAAAAATGGCTTTTTTGGGTTTATTTTTCACTTATAACCGTTTGCGAATCGGTTTAAGTGAAATGGTGCTTAGGCGCAATTGGTTCGGCGCTTAGGCACCTACCTCTTGGGTTGTCCAGCGCTTAAGCGCAGGGTTTTGGCACATAGGCGCTAGTGCATGAATTTTGATATTCTTGATTTTAAGTGAAATGCACATCTAACCTAAGTCAACCACCCCTAAATGGTCTTATAAATCTTTAATAACTATTTTCTTCCCCTTAAACTCTCCTCATTCTCAAAATTTACCAATATTAACTAATTTGATTCAACACAAAATAACACAAAATTTTACACATAAACAAACACTTATATTAATTCACAAACAAATACAAACATTTGTGATCTATAATTTCTCAATCCAAAGAGTCTTGGATGAGATAATTCCTAAGCACAAACACTAAACAAACTTAACACTAAAATCACAACACCTAACACAAACAAAAACTAAAATTAGAACTTAATTCCACTCTCCTTCTGGTGGAACGAATCTTGGCCTTTCATTAGTTTCTCCCGGGGCATTTGGCATATATATTTGATAGAATGGACGGTGGTGAAGAACTCTAATTGAGTCTTTTCAATCAATTTATTTTTCAAATACATAGCCTTGTTCACCTATTCTATAAAACTTGTGTGGCTAAATTGCATCTTAAGTTACCATCCAATATGATCCAAATGTGCGTTGAATTCATTCACTTTCGCTTCAACTGAAGCCACGTCAGCCTCAATCTTTGTGATTTTCTCCACTATTCCTTTTATAATAACGGCTAGGAAATTGTCGTAAAACTCTTGCGCACTTTGACTAATGAATTTCTCCTACTAACTACTAGACACATTCTCAAACCACTAACCCACATTAAAACCCCCTAAACCACATTTGAATCTTCTAGAAATGTAATTTAGCACATTTAGTTAACTGCCATGCTTAAGTGTCGAATGTTGGCGCTTAAGCGTCGAAGCTTAATTTAGCACAGGTCAGCTTAACATCCAAATACTCATTCTAACATATTAAAGTCATCTATTAAGGTCTTAGAATCTTTATAAAGTCATTATATATTCAAAATACTACAATATTTTTCTTAATCAAACACAACAACATAACATTCAAAACAGAAACACAGATAAATATGGGTTGCCTCCCACAATGCGCTTGGTTTAATATTGTCAGCTCGACGTAACAAGTGATTATTCTAGTTGACCAAATAACATAAGATCATTTAATTTAAGTTGACCCTATAAAATAAGATTTCAGTCTATGTCCATTAACTTTAAATATTTTCTCAGACTCAGGATCTTTAATATCAACAACTCCATAAGGATAAATTTTAATCATAATAAATGGGCCCATCCAACTGGACTTAAGTTTTCCTGGAAATAATCTTAACTATGCATTATATAGCAAAATTTGTTACATTGGCTCAAAAGTTTTAGTAAGAATCCTCCCAGTGAGTCATTCTCTTACATGTTCACCTTTAGGGTGGAACTAGATGGGTGCGTCATCTTTGGCTCCACTCGAATGTTTTCGCCTGATCTACATGGTTCAAGCTCATTTAATTGTAATAGTATTTTCTCATCAACATCCTTTAAATTGTAATTAAAGTCTTTTATAGCCCAATATGCTTTATGCTCAAGTTCAACTGGTAAATGACAAGCTTTCCCAAATTTTAACCTATATGGGGACGTTCCTATAGGAGTTATATATGAAGTGTTATAAGCCCACAAAGCATAATCTAGTTTAACTGACCAATCCATTTTATTTAGATTAACAGATTTTTATAAAATTCTTTTAATTTTACTATTGGATAATTCAGTCAAACCACTTGTTTAAGGATGATAAGCAGTAGCAATTTGATGGTTGATATGATGTTTTTTTAATAATTTCTCCATTGTTGCATTTTTGAAATGACTTTCCCATTAATTATGATCACTCTCATCCAAAATCTACAGAATATATTCATTCTTAAGAACATTACAACACTTTGTGCATCACATTAAGGTAAAGCAACAGCTTCTATCCATTTGGATACATAGTCTACTGTTATCAATATATATAAATTTTCGAAAGAAGGTATAAATTTTTCTATGAAATCTAAACCCCAAACATCAAATATCTTAACTTCTAACACTTCTAACACACTTCTAACACATAATTGAGGGGCATCTCATTTCTTCCAGAAATATTGCCTACTCGTTGACATCGATCACAAGTTTTGATATAAGCATTAACATCTCTAAAGATTGTGGGCCCATAAAATCCAAATTGCTAATTTTTGTTTGTTATTTTATCAACACCAAAATGTCCCCTAAAATCAACATTATGACATTTTTTTATAATTTCATAAGTTTCTTTTAAAGGCACACATCTTCGAATAATTTGATCTTTTCCTTGTTTATGAAAAAATGGGTCATCCCAAAAATAATTCTTAGCTTCAGATAAAAATTTCCTCTTCTATTAGTATGTCATTCATTCCATAGGGTATAATATTAATAACAATAAAGTTCACAATTTCGGCATACTATGGAACACACCACTCATTAATATTGAAAATTCTTCATCTGGAAAATGTTCATTCTTTTCTTTTTCAAAATAAATTTCTAATTCAAACTTGGACAGATGATCAATAATTTGATTCTCAACTCTCTTCCTATCTACTTTCTCAAAGTCAAATTCTTCCAAAAGATGAATCAATCATATCAGTCTTGGTTTTTGCATCCTTCTTTTTCATTAAATATTTAATAACAGAATGATATGAATTTATCAAAAACATATACTATTGCTAATAACTCTTTCTTAGTTGTGGCATAATTAACTTGAGCTTCATTAAGAGTTCTGCTATCATAGTAGATTACTTTGAAAAGCATATCATGCTTTTCTCCTAAAATGACTCCAATAGCATTATCACTTGCATCACACATTAATTCAAAAGGTTTTTCCCAATCTCGTGAAACAATAATTGATGCAGTGATTAATTTTACTTTTAATAGCTCAAAAGCTTTTAGGCACTCTTTATTAAAATTAAAAATTACATCTTTTTCAATAAAATGGCTTAGAGGCTTAGAAATTTTTGAAAAGTATTTAATATATCGCCTATAGAATCCAACATATTCTAAAAAAAACTCTTTATTAAAATTAAAAATTACATCTTTTTCAATAAAATGGCTTAGAGGCTTAGAAATTTTTGAAAAGTATTTAATATATCGCCTATAGAATCCAACATATTCTAAAAAAATCCTAATTTCCTTCACATTTATTGGGTGAGGTAAATTAGCGATCACTTGAATTTTTGCAGGGCCTACTTTCAGACAATTTTTTGATATCTGATGTCCTAAAACAATTCCTCCTGCTTTCATAAATTGACATTTTTCCCAATTTAGGACTAAATTTGTTTCTTCACAGCACTTACAAACTTTCGATAAATGTTCTAAACATGATTCAAATGAAGTTCCAAACATTGAAATTCATCCATAAAAATTTTAATTCCCTACTTCAATTCTTTTTTAAATTAAATCTAAGAAAATAACCATCATACATCTTTGAAATGTATCAGTGACATTACATAAACCAAAAAGCATTCTTCTAAAAGAAAATGTACCATAATGATTGGTAAAAGTTATTTTCTCTTGATACTCAGGTGATATTTGTATTTGGTGATAACCAGTATATCCATCTAGAAAATTAAAGTATTGATGCCCAGCTAGTCTATCAAACATTTTATCTAGAAAGGGTAGTAGAAAATGAACTTTTCTAGTGGTGAGATTTAATTTTCTATAATCAATTCATATTCTCCACCCCGTGACTTGTCTTGTTAGTATTAACTCATTATATTCATTTATAGTCACAACCACTCCTACTTTTTTAGGAATGTAGTGAATTAAACTAACCCATACATTATTTGAAATAGGGTAGATAATTCTAGCATCTAACCACTTTAAAATTTCTTTCTTAACAATATTTCTTTCTTTTCTTTCTTAACAATTTCTTTCATAATAGGATTCAATCTCCTTTGAGGATCAGCACTGGGTTTGCATTTTTCTTCCATATGAATTCTATGCTTACAAATTTAAGGACTGGTTCCTTTATTATCAGCAATTTTCCATCCAAAGGCTTTCTTATAATTCTTCAAAGTTTTCATTAAACTCTCTTCTTTTTCTAAAGTTAAATTTGAGAAAATTATAACCGGTAATGTTAATGAATCACCTAAAAAGACATATTTTAAATGTTCAGGAAGTAACTTCAACTCAAGTTCATGAGGTTTTTCAATTGATGGACAAAAAGATTTTCATTTTCTGTCGTGTCCAAAACTTCAAAACTTTCTTGAACATAATTTGAATCTTCCTTATAAAAAATATTTAAATTTCTCTAATTTCTCTTCTTGCTCGTGTTCCAACTCTTTCACTTCAGATTTCTCTTCATAAGTTGTTTTGAAATGAAATTCACTTGGATATCTTATTACATCCATTCTGTAACATTCATGAGGAATCAACCCTTAAGGTTTGAATCCATGGTGATTAATATTGACTTAATTAAATTAGTATAGCTCAGAGGGTATTTAATTATAAAAAATTAGAGACATGTCAAAGACTTTTTTATTTTTATTCCACATTATTCTCTCCTCTGTTCACTGAGTAAGAGGGTATTTTTATTTTAATTTTATAATTTTTCTTCACCAAGTTATGAATTTTTAAAATTTCAGTATTTAATTAAATCCAAAAATACCCTATTTATCTACTTATCCAGGCAAAGCTGACTGGATCCTTGGCAACTCCAAAAGACCACACGGAGCACTTCCATTCACTTTGCTTTCCAGTTAGGCTTGCCATGCGGGATGCACTTATGAACCATCTCCTCATCTGACTCCTCCTCCGTCGTTAGATTGATACACACGCAAATGGATGACATCCGTTCATTGTCCCCATCTATTTTAAACTAAGAACCGTACACACTCACTTGATACTTAACCAAATCACTCATGTTTTGTTCTTATATCTTCATCTAATCAAGATGAATACATCCATATTGATAGATACATTTGAAATTAATGTTCTCTCACAATTAATGAAATTGAGCACAATTTTAGGGTTTATGATCTATACCTTTGTCCAAGAGGTGAGTCCTTGATTAGGTTGGTTGTAGACATTTGTTGTGACTCCACAAAGCTCCTTCAAGCACCAATTTGAGCTGAGGTTGACCTAGGTAAGAGTTTGAACAAGGGGTGATGCACCCTTGGTCTAGAAGTGAGTCAGAGGGCTCAATAAAGGGGGGTTTTGATGGCAAACTTCCTTATTTGGTCAGAGGAAGCTTAAATATGGTTCAATTTGGAGTTTTGTGGAGTTTAGTTGAGTAACAAAACATGCCTAATATTTTGAGCTCAAAATTCTAAGGGGACAATGGCTCTTGATGGTTGAGGATAGTAGGAATGAACCAGGGAGGTTTTGAGAAGTTTTGGTGAGAATTTGGCAGAGTCTCTTTATGGAATTGAATGATATCTCCACTTATCCGTGAGAGGAGGATTTTATAGGCATGGCCAAGGGGAGGGCCTCAGGCTCTGATTGGCTGGTGCAAGAAGGCTGTGGTGGAGGGTTATGCGGAACTAGCATCAAATGGGAAAGTGCCACAGTAGATGAGCTCAATTTTTAGTTTAAAGGTGAGGTGGTCTTCTCGAATTTTGGTTTTCTAGTGACTAGGGTGGTTGGTTAGAGCTGAGGTGGTGACTAGCTGGCTCAGGGAGGTCAAGAGGTTTAATGATGATGGTTTGGGGGCCTGCGAAGGCTGATGGAAAGAATCTACTTGGTTTAGACATTTTTAGGAAGAAATCCCCTAACTTGGGAGACCCTTGGTCCATGGAACCCTTAGGGTGGGTTAGGTAGATCTAGGCTGGTCCTTAGGGTTTGACTTGTGGCTGTGGTGACCAAGTTTAGGCTTGATCAAATGGTTCAAGGTGAGTTTAGGGCTTGGGTTAAAAACATTGGGTTTGGTTTTAACTTGGGTTTAAGCTTGGTTAAAGCTTGAGTCTAGCACAATTTAATGATAAATTTTGTGTAGGACATTTTCACAATGCATTTTGAAATCAATTGGGTTGGAGATTGAGGGGATATCAAGTTCAATTTGGATGAATTTTGACTTTGGGGAAAAATTGCGGGTTGTAGCTTGAATTGAATTTGGGTTAGGTTTGAGGCTAGGTCAAGGCCAATTGAGAGATCAATTTGGTATATAGTAATGTTATGAAGACTTTAGGAATAAAAAATTGAGAAAATTGGTAGGTTAGGGGGCTTCGTTTCATGGAAATTTGGCTTAAGATCAAATTTGGGGTTAAAATTGGGCTTGGAATTTGGGCTTGAAATTGAATTCAATTGGGCTTGAATTTGGTTCAAAATTGGTTTAGATATGACAAAAGTTGAGTTTAGATTTAAAATTGGGGAAATTTGAATTCAATTTGGTGGAAATTAAGGGTGATATGGGGTAATTGGGTCTTAAAGAAAAAAATTGAGATTTTGGTCAAAAGTTGGTCAAATTGGACTTAATGAGTGGTCAAGATTGGTTTTGGAAGTGTTTGGAATAATTTTGAAGGTTTGAGGATTTTTTTGGGCAATGAGGGGCATTTTGGTAATTTTTACAATTTTGGGGTATTTTGAGAATTTTGGAAAATTTTGGGTGTTTTGGACAATATGGATGGTTTAAAAGAGTTTGAGATGATTTTTAGACAAAATAAGGTAATTTGGGTATTTTTATAAAATGTAGGGTTTCAATAGCAATTTGGTAATTTTAAGAAATTTTTGGGCAAAAGGCCAAAATTGGATAATTGGGTAGAATGGGATCAATTGTGGATGTCAATCATAGAATTACCCTTATGGTGCCATGAGACCAAAGAAATCCCATTTTATTTAATAATTTTCAATTGAGGATTCAAATCAAAGGAATTTCAAAATTTAACACATTGAGAAGGAAAGCTCGGGGACTCACATCCAACTCAAGAGGTTGCGAAGGGTGCGACATTAGGAAGGAAAGCTTAGGGAATCACATCCAACCTGAGAGGTGATGGAAAGGGAGTAGGATGGAGGCCTACAATCCCGAGGGAGTAAAACGGAGGTCTACAAACCTGAGTACTGTGATGGGAGTAGGACAGAGGCATACGATCCCGAGAGAGTAGAACAAAGGTCACAATTCTGAGTGCTGAGATGGGAGAAGGAAGGAGGCCTACAATCCCGATGGAGTAGAATAGAGGTCTACAATCTTGAGTGCTGAGATGGAGTAGGATAGAGGCCTACAATCTCGAGGGAGTAGAATGAAGGTCTATAATCCATAATGCTGAGAAAGGAATAAGAAGGAGGCCTACAATTCTGAGGGAGTAGAATGGAGGTATACCATCTCGAGTGCTGAGATGGGAGTTGGACAGAGGCCTACAATCCTAAGAGTAGAATGGAGGTCTACCATCGGGAGTGCTGAGATGGGAGTAAGACGGAGGACTACAATCTTGAGGGAGTAGAATGAAGGTTTACCACCCCGAGTAGTGAGATGGGAGTAGAACGGAGGCCTATAAATCCAAGGGAGTATAATGGACATCTACATTCTCATGTACTGAGATGGGAGTAGGACAGAGGCCTACAATCCCGAGGAAGAAGAATAGAGGTTTACACTTTTGAGTGTTGAGATGGGAGCAGGATGGAGGCCTACAATCTCAAGGGAGTAGGACGGAGGCCTACAATCCTGAGGGAGTGAAATGAAGGTCTACAATTTTGAGTGTGAGATGGGAGTAGAATAGAGGCCTACAATCCTGAGGGAGTAGAACGGAGGTCTATAGTCCCGAGTGCATAAATGGGAGTAGGAAGGAGGCCTAAAATCCTGAGGAAGTAGAGCAGAGGTCTACAATCCCAAGTGTTGAGATGGGAGTAGGGCGGAGGCTTACAATCCCGTGGAAGTAGAACAGAGGTCTACAATCCCAAGTTTAGAGGAGGTTGTGGTAATTGTGGAGATCTCAAAAGATTTTATGAAGTGTGGAGAATGTGGAATGTGTGAGAGGAATGCATAGAGTGAGAGAGCGCGAAGAGTTCGCTTACCCTTTTTATCATTTTCATTATTATTAAAATTATTGAATTTGACTTCCTTTTGTTTTCTTTTAATTTTGAATTTTAATTTTTATTTATTATCAGATTCCATCATATCCTTCTTTGTTTGTCATAATTTTAGTCCAACTTGTGGTCATGCGGCTTCTCATTAATCACACAAAAAGAAAATTCAATAAATACTTTGAAATTCCAAAACTTTGTTAATTCTTCTTCAAACATGTAGTACAACTGATCACATGCTGAAATTGTCCAATACCACACATTGAGTACATCCATGTAAAAACTGTAGTTTCTCACATCATATCTTTTTCTGCTTTGATGCAGTAACTACTATCTATCTTTCCCCTGAGGCAAGCTTGTGATAATGTGAACCTTCTAAGCCAAACTTTGGGACAAGAGTACTTTAACGTATACTTAGAGGTACAACTATTTCACAGCTCATACTGGCTTAGTTCCTCTAACTCTAGATTTGGTTAGAATCCGTATGATATTTTGCTGTCATCCATTATTCTTATTGTGATTGAGAATCTGTGGAGTGGCACTCCAGAAATGCAATGCTTTCCAAGTCTGCTCCATTTTCTTTTAAAATTAGCACTAAACCAACTGGCAGTGGAATTTTAACTGATCCTCAGAACTCTCCAGGACCGATGATATCTATCTCCTTCCCAAACAGGATGTTTCTCTTACTCATGAAAGAAACTGTATATAAAGGTCTGACTAAATCGTGATGATCGATGTGGGGAGGAATGCAGTCTCCTTCGTCATAGATGTTGATAACGTAGCTATTTGGAATGCAATCCTCTAGCAGTATACTCCATCTTACCATTCTCTTAATCATGCGCTTTATCATGGATAGTAGGGGATCCACCTCGTCATATCTCATAATGCCCGGGGGGTTTCTTAGCATGTCCTTTGCAAAATTGTAACAACAACTGCATTGAATAGTGAATCTTTCTTTGTCGCGCATCCATTTCTGCGGTTCTGAATATGTTTTCTTAGTCAACAAACTAGCTCGACCTCTTTTTTGTAAATCCAAAACACAGTCAATGATCCTTCTTTCATCATTCTATGAGAATATTCTAGTATGTAACTCCAGTCCTTCTAGGATATCGACAAATTTTTCCTGGATTTTTTCATAATATTCAAATTCTTACTTCTGGACCCTGCTCATTCTTTCCAGATCTTATGTGGGAATCCTCTGCAAACATCGGGGTTGCTCCTCTATCTAAACCTCTGGAGGAATCCATGACTGTGGAAGATTTGCAAACTATGGTACATCCGGGTGCTCTGTACTTCTTAACCTCTTGCTAGCAGGCGTGTATTCTTTAAATGTCCCGTAACGCTCCAGGTGGAGAATGTTACATTCTAGGCACTCTGTAAATGCTCCTGTTATTGGTATCTATCACGGTATTTTGGCTTTGCATGTCAAACACCTCGTACAAAGCTCATAGGGGACCTCCGATGGTGTAGACTCTGCAATAAACTCTGGTTCATCTTGTGTGATTAGCGGACTAGTGGAAGTCTCTTTTAAGTTTGGGTCATAAACTTCTTTTTCATTAATCAAAGTGAGTGTCATCGCTACTTCCTTAGCATGCATTTTCTCCAAGCGAACTAAGGCTCTGTGTTTACGGCAGTTGGCATTTCTACATTGTGCCTCTGTAGAAGCACCAACTATATCTTCCATAGGTGTAGTAATCATCGGCTGTAAGTGACTTTTCCCATCCAACAGATATTGTACCTTTTCTTCTTTCTTCCTTTTCAGTGATGAGTCTTCTTTAGTACTGATTATGAGCAACAACTAAAGCCCCTTTGTCTCCCTTCAACTACCAATGTTCATTAAGGGGCCCCCATAGTCCACATTGACCTGATCGTAGTCCAAGTTAAAATTAACAACACCACCTTGTGCTCTGCTTTTTTTTTGTCTAGTGTAAGATTTAAGCCGTCTTTAAAGGAACAAATCAGCTTCTGACCCAACATTTTCTTGCAGAAGAAAGGAAAATATCAGCATGTTGAAATTCAAAATGAACAAGAACAATAACAAATTATTCTTCTGTGGATTTTAGGATTATACAGGTGCAAGCATTTTATTTAAGTTAATTTAGCAAAATTCAAAATTAAAGTGAAGAGTTTAGGTGTGCTCATTCAAATTCTTGTTTTTATTATGATTAATTTTGGTATAAAATTTTGGACCCAATCACAGACACAGGCAAATTGCCATTCCTCAGAAAAAATATCATTTCAGAAATTCACTTTGGGGAACATCAAGCTGCATAATATGTCTTCAAATATTTCCCATTGACTACATAGGCCTCTCGCCTCAGAAGTCTGTTAGCTGGTAAGATCCTTCTGAATAGACCTCTCTACAACAAATGGTCCCTCCCAAGATTGTTCAATTCTATCTATCTTGCAGTGTGTAAGGATAAGTCTCCTGAGAACAAGTACAAGTTCACCAACTTTGAACGCCCTTCGGTGGACCAACTTGTTGTGAGATTGCACCATCCTCGTTTGATAAAGTTCTAGATTATGCTGTGCTTCTAATCATTTTCCTTTGAGCCTCATCAATTTTGCAAGTCTAAGTTTGCCACTGTCTTGGGTAGTAAATTGTAGAATACCTCAAATCTATCCCATGTTATTTCATAAAGCTATTGATCTTTGTGCACTTGAAGGCTAACCAGTTGTCCAATATTACTATATATGGAACACTGAAATGGTAGACAATCTGACTCTTGAAAAATTGAAGAACATGCTACATTATAACCTCTCGTAATGGAAATTCCTCTACCCACTTAGAGAAGTAATCTATGGTTGTGATAATAAATCTATGTCCCTTCAAAGATGGAGGGTCTTTCACACCCACTAATTCCATGCCCCAACACTAGAATGGCCACGAGGTGACAATCGGGTGTAGCCCATTAGGAGGTTGGTGCAAGAACACTCCATGCACTTGACACAGGTGACACTTTCTGGTTGTATCCATGCAATCTATCCACATTGCTGACCTATAATATCTAAGCCTCTTAATTTTCATCTTCATGTTTGGCCCTTACTGGTGAGCTCCACACAATCTAGCATGCACTTCATTGACAATATACGGTGCTTCAGTTCTCCTTAGACATCTCAGCCATATCTAATCAAATGACCTTCTGTAGAGGCATTACCTACTAAAGCATACGACATAGCTCTTCTTGTGATATGATACGCTCTCGATTTGTCATCTAACGTCTTTCCTTTTTGCCAATATTCGATTAACGGTCTGCGCTAATCTTCAATGTCGCCTGATACTGCAACTACTATTTCTTCTTCTTTTTCGAGCTTGTGCAGACTGTCGAGGTTGATCTTTGATAGAACTCAACATCCTTATGTTGTGATATCAATGAAATCCTTTGGTGGACATGCCTATTCCTTAGCAAGCTTGGCTAAAGCATCGACATGGGTGTTATCTCCCTGAGGAATCCTATGCAGTGTCACACTAGGGATTTGTTCTAACAACTTCATTATGTATTGGTGGTATTCTGCTGACCTTGGCTTCAGAATCATGTCTTGCCCAGCAACTTGCAAAATTAGGAGTTTTGAATCACCATAGATGGTGATGTCAGTTATGTCCATTTATATTAGTAACTCCATTCTGGTGATCAAAGCTTCATACTCTGCCTCATTATTCATGCATGACTCTATCAGGTGGTAGGAAAACCCTTACATTCCTTGATCTGGTGTGATAAAAATTAGGATCCTTCCTTGCTGATGAAGCTCCATCAAAATACATTTCCCAACGTCCGACACTAGATGACTCCACTTTTAGTATTTGCTCATCTGATAACTCATTGTTAAGAGGGGACCTAGCTGGAAGTGGGTGTGTTGCAAGAAAATTCGCTAAAATTTGTCCTTTGATAGCGTGAAGGGGTACAAAAGTTATGTCAAATTGTAATAAAATCATCGATCATCTGTTAAATGTCCGGAAAGTGTTGGTAGGGTCATCAAATATCACCACGGATTAGCTTTCGAAATAAGGGTGACCTTATGAGAAAGCGTGTAATGTCTAAGCTTCTAGGTGGCAAAAATTAAAGTTAGATAATGCTTCTTAATAGGAGGAAACTTTACATCCATTGGTATTAGACATTGACTCAAGTAGTAGAGTACATTTTACTTACCCTTGTAATTGTCCTGAGCTAACAAGGCTCCGAGAGAGTCGTCTAAGGCCATGATATAAAGTATCAAAGGTTTTCTCAGGATAGGGCTTCCAAAATAGGAGGTGTCATTAAGTATTGCTTAATATCCTCAAAGAGGAGAATTGAAGGGGAAGAAAATAGTTATTAAGATTTATAAGACCATTTAGGGGTGGTTAACTTAGGCTAGTGGTGCATTTCACTTAAAAATTGAAAATATAACAAATTTATGCACTAGCACCTAAGCGCCAAAATCTCGTGCTTAAGCACTGATTACCTAAGTGGTAGGCGCCTAAGGGCCAAACTAGTCGCGCTTGAGTGCTGGTTCACTTAAACAAATTCATGAACGGTTAAAGGTGAAAATTTGAGCCGAAAAATGCCACTTTTGCTCTGACGGTCACTTCTTCCTCAAGAGTTCATAATTTTTGGACCTAGGGCTCTTTAAAAGTTAAGATTTCTTGGTGGAATTAAGTCAAATTTTGCTAGATTTCATCTTCTCAAGGCGAGAGCTTCACTTCTATGTAAATTTTTATTCTTTTCAATATATTTTTTGACTACATTGGCGGTTTATCCGAAAATCACTATTCATGATGAAAATTTAAGAAAAATCTATGGAAAGAACATGTAAATGATAGTTTAAGCTTTTGGAAGTTAAGTTTAGTGATTTAGACTTAAGTTTAGAATTTATTGTAAATTTTATGTGATTTTTAAAAACGACACCAAATAATGAAGAGTAATAAGGGGGAGTCTAGTTTCGATTCTAGTCAATTTCTTAGTTCAAAAGCTCAAGATAGATATACAGAAGTGATGCAATCAAGAAAGTTGATTCCTGAGCAGTGTTTTAAAAATTTAGGCAGAGTAGTTGAAGATTTAATAATTCACCGAAAGTAGAAATGATTTTATTGTTTATCTATTGTAGCGATAATTTTTGTGGTTTGGGAGTTCTATGTTAATCTCTTTGAGGTAGAGGAAAATCAAGTTATGGTTAGAGGAACATTAGTAGCTTTTTCCCCTGAGGTAATAAATTCATTTTACCAGCTTCCTCCAAGTGTGTTGTGTTTATATTAAAATTATAATCCTACTGAGGATGAGTTAGATAAGATTATATTTTTATTAACTACGGGAAGATGATTATGAAAAATAACAACGGAAAGCAGAGTAAATTCCCTTACGTCAAATCCTGATGCCACGTCAAAAGCATGACACTATATTATTTCAGCTTGTCTACTCTCTACAAATCATCTCAGTGAAGTTACAAGAGAAAGAGTCACTCTCAATTATTATATTCAGCAGTTTGAGCCGATTGATATTTGATCCTTAATCTATCGGATGATCACTAGCTCTGTTATAGCTACAACTACTGCAGCTTTGGGATTCACATCCTTAATCTTTTCTTTATGTGAGCACACTGGTATTAGATTTGATAGTTGAGAGGAGATTCTGCAACCACTAAAGCCTATCACGAGTGTTAATGTAAAATATTATTCAGGGCATGTTATATTTGGCCGGAGAGTAGGATTTTCAAGAAGTTCTGGTGCTTCTACATCTCATGCTTCTACTTCACAAGCATCTACATCGCAAGGTCAGTCTACTAGTTATGATTCGCAGGCATAATTAATGCTCATCAACTATACTACTGATAAGGTACTTAATTTGGAAAACTATGTAGGACATATTGATATTGACAAGAAGAGATAGTGACTATAAAGAAAAATATCACTCATCTTTGGAAAGCCTTATCAGGGGTGACCAAACTGCAATATTTCCTTCATATCCAAAATCCCGTTCATATGAGCCTACAAGTTTTTGAAATAGTGACGATGATGATGAGGAGGAGGATTGATTTGCATACTTTATTTTTAAATTGTGAACTTTATGTGTTGTAGTTGTATTAAACTGCTACTCTATTATGCGTTGTAGTTATTTAGAATGCTGCTTTTTTTGTGTTGTTATTTGTTGTGTTAGATTTTGTTGTGATGCATTTATGTTGTTGTGAGTAATTATATTTTGTTTTGTGGTAATAATTGTGTGAAGAGTTTTTTTTAGTGTATTTTGTTGGTTTATGTAGAACTTATTCCAAAGATATTTGGGAGGTTTAGAATATTACTAACTTTAACTTAAGAGCTTCATGTTTAAATTTTCAATTTACTACCATGTATTTTCTTTATGTTGTAGTTATTAATTTATGTTAGTATGTGTTTTTTTGCTTTATGTTATCCTCTGCCGCATAGAAGTCTAATGAATTATCTCTATATGTTAAGTAAATTAAAATTTGATCAATTTAATTTTTACTCCTATTTTCAATTTTTGTACTTGTATATTTAGGATGTAAAATTTTCTGCAAGCATGTTGTTTTTAGTTTTAGTTTTCACTCCTTCCTCTATATATATGATGCTAAAATATTTTATCTTATTAAAATTTAAGTTTGAGGGGATAAAAACCAATTTTCAAAACATAAATTTTATTTGTTCTCAAATGTTCTACAAATAAATTTGATGTTGATTTGAAAAAAAGTGATTATTTGTATGAAGTTATATTAGGGAAGTAAAATTTTGAATATAGACGTGAGTAATAAAATGTAGTTGAAACCTATATAGATGAAGAAAAACTTAAAGCTAAAAAAATTTATAGTGTACAAATGATAAATATTGTGTAACTATATTTAGTAGGAGAGGTTGTATTTTTGAAAATTGTAGAAGGATTAAACTTTTATTTTCAATACTTAAATTTCTTTTATTAAAAATAATTTTCAAAACTATTTTTATATTTTTAAGTAAAGGACATATATCAATCCTTTGCTTTAGAAAAGGAAGAGTGGAATTCAAAACAATTAAAGGCCTATCCAGATATAGTAATCCTCACCTAAAAATTAAAAGAAAAAGAAAAAGAAAAAGAAAAAGAAAAAGAAAATAAAGGAAAAATGAAGTATATTATGTGAAGAAAGGGAGGGAAAGCTTTAGGATTAGTGCTTAATCAAAAATTTGTTTCACATTTGATTTTTTTGAAGTATAAGACTTGAGAAATTCTTAAGCTTAAGGATACAAAGTAGTAAGTATAATTATTCTTAATAAAATTTTTTTGTTAAGTGGAGAAGATGGAATGCTTAAACTCTATATTTGGATAATTTACAAGTATTTCTGAACTAGATAGGAACACATATTTTCATACTTCTTTACATTAAAGATTTCTAAACTCTAAGTTGGTCTCATTTTCTAAATTTTTTTCTAAATTGGACTAATATATTTCTAGATCAAAATTTTAGAATATCCTAAAGAAACTCATTTAAATAATCAACTTATTTTGGTTTTAAAATATTGGAGTGTCACTTGAGGACAAGTAACATTTTAAGTTTGGTGGATTTTGATACACCGAAGACATATAACATTTATGTACATATTATTATACCTATTTTTAAGGATATTGCACTTTAATAGAAGGTATTTTTGTGTTTTTATTTTATCTACTCCTAAATGAATGAAATATGGTGAAAAAAGTAAAAAAAATTAAATTTGGAGCAAAAATAAAGAAGGTGTATAAATGAATTATGGTGCCTAAGAGCCTAGGAATGACACTCAAGTTTCAGAAGAATAGAGAAGGCCGCATCTAAGTGTCATACCAGAGGTAGTTATTTGAAAATTTAATAAATTTGGAAAATTTTTGAAAGGGTGTTTGAAGCAAATCTTGGTGAAAACGTGAATTATAGTTAATGGGCACAAAAATACATTCAAATGGCTATTGATAGCAGGAAACTCTCAGAAGATTTATTGAGTGTGGACACATTTTTAAAGAGAAACCAAAGCACCTTTTGGAAAATTATAAAAGAAGGGTTGGAATGAATTGAAAACCCCACCTCTCCTTGAGACTTCTTTCTACCGCCGCTCACAAGGAAGAGATTCAAAGGATACTTTTAGAGAGAAGGAAGGGAGGAGTTGTAGTTGCGTTAGTAGAGAGTATTGTAAGTAGAGAGTATTGTAAGGAGAGTATTGTAAGAGAAATGAAGAGATTCAAAAGAACTTCAAGAGTTTGGTGGAGAGGAATTTGAGCTAAGTTTTTATTTTTGTGACTACATTTGCTTTTAATTTAGAGTTCTTATGTGTTTACATGATTTCTACTTTAAAACTTTAGTGTTCTTGTGTTTTCTCCATGAATTCTAAGAAGCTTTCTTTATCTTTTCTTTAAAATGATAAGTAATTAAGTATTGTATGGAAGTTGTGTGAAGTTTTGATCTTTAATGCCGGAATAAGTAGTGATGATTTAATCCTTATACTTAATTCACTTCTGGATTTGGCCAATTAAGATGTTGTGAGAAAATGTAAGATTTGAGATGGTATTATCTGAGTCAAATAATGGTAAGAATCATATGAGATTGTATGGATGAGAATGTAATTCATATGGTTGAGTGCAAATAAATAAGGAAATAAATTTTGAAGGGTATAGAGTTAGAGGACTTTAGAGTGAGAGCCTAAAGCCCCCAACTCGGTTTAATGTTTTAGGACTTGAGAGAGGGAGAAGAAAGAACTTTAGAGTGAGATCTAGTATCTTCCCTACCTAAACCTTCAGGACTATTCAAACTTTAAATTAGCCAATGTTTAGCCAATGTTCAACTTTAAATTAGCCAATGTTCATTATAACATCTCTAATAAGGGTAAAGAATAATATTGCTCCTATTTGGCTCAACACAATTTAAATACTTCCACAACAAATTCCTATACTTGTTACTGATTCATGATAAGGAAAAAGATATTTTATTTATATTGCTTTCATCTTACAAAAACCTAGTTAAATTTAGTTAGTTGTTTACTTTATTTATTATTATAAAAAATTACCAAAAAGAATCAAACTTTCATTCCTATTATAGCATCTTTAGTTTGAGTAAGAATTTTTTTTCAAAGAGGAGTTTTTATATAATTTCTTCTAAAAAATTTGTAGTACTCCCTGTGGGTTTGATATTCGAGGCTTAATAAAAAAGTCATATATTACATGATAACGATACGTATACTTGCATAGTGTCCCAATATTTAAATATAGTAGTTGCACTTTTATTTACTTTGGAGTCAAGTTTTTGGCTCCATTGTAAAGGAAGAAATATAAATAAAGAAAATTGATAATATAACCACACATATAATGTAGTATTGTCGTAAAAGTTAAGACCAGTATGCCAGTTTATAAGTTTGGTGGATTTTGATACACCGAAGACATATAACATTTATGTACATATTATTATACCTATTTTTAAGGATATTGCACTTTAATAGAAGGTATTTTTGTGTTTTTATTTTATCTACTCCTAAATGAATGAAATATGGTGAAAAAAGTAAAAAAAATTAAATTTGGAGCAAAAATAAAGAAGGTGTATAAATGAATTATGGTGCCTAAGAGCCTAGGAATGACACTCAAGTTTCAGAAGAATAGAGAAGGCCGCATCTAAGTGTCATACCAGAGGTAGTTATTTGAAAATTTAATAAATTTGGAAAATTTTTGAAAGGGTGTTTGAAGCAAATCTTGGTGAAAACGTGAATTATAGTTAATGGGCACAAAAATACATTCAAATGGCTATTGATAGCAGGAAACTCTCAGAAGATTTATTGAGTGTGGACACATTTTTAAAGAGAAACCAAAGCACCTTTTGGAAAATTATAAAAGAAGGGTTGGAATGAATTGAAAACCCCACCTCTCCTTGAGACTTCTTTCTACCGCCGCTCACAAGGAAGAGATTCAAAGGATACTTTTAGAGAGAAGGAAGGGAGGAGTTGTAGTTGCGTTAGTAGAGAGTATTGTAAGAGAAATGAAGAGATTCAAAAGAACTTCAAGAGTTTGGTGGAGAGGAATTTGAGCTAAGTTTTTATTTTTGTGACTACATTTGCTTTTAATTTAGAGTTCTTATGTGTTTACATGATTTCTACTTTAAAACTTTAGTGTTCTTGTGTTTTCTCCATGAATTCTAAGAAGCTTTCTTTATCTTTTCTTTAAAATGATAAGTAATTAAGTATTGTATGGAAGTTGTGTGAAGTTTTGATCTTTAATGCCGGAATAAGTAGTGATGATTTAATCCTTATACTTAATTCACTTCTGGATTTGGCCAATTAAGATGTTGTGAGAAAATGTAAGATTTGAGATGGTATTATCTGAGTCAAATAATGGTAAGAATCATATGAGATTGTATGGATGAGAATGTAATTCATATGGTTGAGTGCAAATAAATAAGGAAATAAATTTTGAAGGGTATAGAGTTAGAGGACTTTAGAGTGAGAGCCTAAAGCCCCCAACTCGGTTTAATGTTTTAGGACTTGAGAGAGGGAGAAGAAAGAACTTTAGAGTGAGATCTAGTATCTTCCCTACCTAAACCTTCAGGACTATTCAAACTTTAAATTAGCCAATGTTCATTATAACATCTCTAATAAGGGTAAAGAATAATATTGCTCCTATTTGGCTCAACACAATTTAAATACTTCCACAACAAATTCCTATACTTGTTACTGATTCATGATAAGGAAAAAGATATTTTATTTATATTGCTTTCATCTTACAAAAACCTAGTTAAATTTAGTTAGTTGTTTACTTTATTTATTATTATAAAAAATTACCAAAAAGAATCAAACTTTCATTCCTATTATAGCATCTTTAGTTTGAGTAAGAATTTTTTTTCAAAGAGGAGTTTTTATATAATTTCTTCTAAAAAATTTGTAGTACTCCCTGTGGGTTTGATATTCGAGGCTTAATAAAAAAGTCATATATTACATGATAACGATACGTATACTTGCATAGTGTCCCAATATTTAAATATAGTAGTTGCACTTTTATTTACTTTGGAGTCAAGTTTTTGGCTCCATTGTAAAGGAAGAAATATAAATAAAGAAAATTGATAATATAACCACACATATAATGTAGTATTGTCGTAAAAGTTAAGACCAGTATGCCAGTTTACCTTGAAAGGATCGTAACTGTTTCAAGGTTTTAGGAGGTTGCATTTCTAAGATAGGTTTAATATTATATAGGTCGATCTTGATTCCTCGTTGATGAATAACGAAACCTAGTAATTTCCTAGAAGTAATGCCAAAGGCGCACTTTAAGGGATACATCATAAGATTATATTATCGTAATCATTTGAATATGATCCTTAAATCATACTGGTGGTCTATTCGCTACTTGTTATTGATGACCAGATCATCCACATATCAATCCACTTAGTTGTGGATGAGGTCATAAAAAATCTTCATCATAGCTTGTTGGTATGTTGCTCTGACGTTCTTCAATCCAAATCATAACACTGTGTAATAGAAGATTTAGATCAGTGTTCTGAAGGCTATAAGTGTTGTGTCTCTGGAGCCATCTTTATCTGATTGTATCCTGACAATCCATGCATGAAAGAGAAAATTGCATGTGCCGACGGGTTTTCCACAATTAACTCCTATACCGGTAGCGGGAACTCATCCTTTGGACATGCTTTGTTTAAGTTCTTGAAGTCGACACATACCCGAATTTATCCATTATTTTTCTTAATTGACACTATGTTGGCGAACCATGTGGGGTATTGCTCTTCTCGCATAAAATTATCGTTTATTAATTACTTCACCTCAACAATGACTTGTTGTTCCATTTCAAGGAACATTCTTCTGAGAGCTTGTTTTAATGGGATCATATCCTTGTCCACTCTAAGCCTATGAACTAAATCTTCTGAGGATAATCATGACATTTTATCATATCTCTAAGAGAAGCAATCTCTGAATTCTGACAGTAACTTGATAAGGTCTGTAGACTCTTCATTACTGAGCAAAGAACTTATGAAGGTAGCTCGGGGCTGCTCCTAAGTCTCAAGGTTAACTTCCTTCAATTTGTCGACTGTTGATTTAATTTCCTCTTCAAACCCTAGTAGAGCATCATCTATTAGAAAATTTTCAAAATTATCTTCCATATTGAGGCAATCTTCTTCCAACTCACTAGTAACAACCATACAAAATTCTGAATCTTCGACTGTTCCTATCGCACCAAATCCAAGACCCTCTTTCAAGTTGAGAGTTCGACCTTTAACATTTCATAACTTCTTAAAAATTTGTAGTTTATCTTTCAGCATTTGCTATGGTACATATTCCTGTTGAACTAATTTTTGTACACAAGGAGAAAAGTAACCAAATGGTAATTCCATTAATTCGTTAGAATAATTCTCTGCCAAATTTACATGGGTTTCAAAATTAGGGGAAGGGGAAGCACAATAAAATGTGATTGGTTTCAAACTAACACCTCAGACTTCCTTGACCTCTAGACTCTGCGTCTTTGTGGATGCCTACTTCATGAACTGAAAAATGACTGCAAATCCCCCTTGATACAATGTTTTTGTCCTTTCTTATAATACTTGATGCACTGAGGTATAGATGACATAAAAATGTTATGCTCATAAATCCATGGTCAACCAAGCAAAGCGTTGAACAAAGTTTCTCCATCGATGATATAGAATTTAGCAGCTTTTAATAGCTCTCCAACGTTCATTAGCAGTGTAATCGACCCATGTGCTTTTTCCCCTTTCTAGCTGAATCCTCTTAAGATCATTTTATCAATGGTAAGTTCCTGAGCATTGATGTCCAAATATTCTAATGTCTGTAGACTCATCAAGTTGAGTTACGCTTCCGGATCTACCAAGTCTCTAGAGAGCATAAATCTGTTGATGCTTATGGAAATGTAGAGCAGTTGATTGTGATCGATAATACCAAGAAAAAAGTCTTCATCGGTGGAGGTTACCCCAGGTTGTCCCTTTAATGAACAAACTTAATCCGAGGATGTGCTCTCCAACTGAGCTAAGCAAATTGCTGGGTCAACTAAAGCCTTCATCAGATGTTCCCTCATCTCCTTTGACACGAATAGAGCATCGTAGATACTTATTTTGATCAGAAACCTCCTAAGATGTGTTAGTACATTATAATCCACTTTATAAAGATCTCTAATTTTAAATTGATTAAGCGCTTCTTCCACTGGTAGAGGTAGAGGTGGTTCTTCTCAAGTGGCTATTTGATTTCCTTTGTCCATTGGAGCTGTCCTCGAGGGTAATACCTTCCCACTCCTTATATTAATTTCTATAATCTCTTCTTCTCTTGACATTTTAGGAAATTCTTCTGGTTTTACTTCTGAATCTGAAAAATACAGGTTAATGGAATTTGATGTTCTATGACACTCAAGGATTGGCTCCTCACTCCCAAAATTGTAGTAACCAGTGTTGTCGATATCTTCTTCATTTCTGTTAACACGTTCATCAAACTTAAGTATTATTTGAGGATCATTTTGAAAATCAAGATCAAGGTTAGATTGGTCATGGTCAATTATGTTATCACTAGAGACAATTAAAATGTAGCTGAAATCATAATCATTATATTCAAAAGAAATCGGAGGGGCAAAAAGATAGTCATATACGGTTAGCGATTCAAGGAATTTCTCCTCCGAATCCGAAACAACCAATATAACAGAGGCAACCCCTATCCTACCCCTCAAGCTATCGGTATTCATATCGTGCATGATCTCATTTTTCTTTTTCCTGGTTGTGTTGAATTCTCTGGCGTGATCTCTATCTTTAGTCTGACAGGCTATAGACTCTGAGCTGCGGCTTGCGCTGAAGCAATTTGAATATGTTCAAGTATCTTCTTGGGTGATCGACTCCAAACTATGCTCTAACCACTTTCATCTGAGTATGGATCTATCAGATTGATTGGCTAGGCTTAATCATATTTACGGAACCTCTTTTAGTCTCTCTTAAATATTCTTTCAAAATGATTATGTTTTCTTGTTTGAGATTCTCTCGAGCCAATCCTTAAAACCGAAACTTCCCTTTGGTGTGTCCAAGGAGTCTGTGGTATAAATAATAGTTGGGATGATCCTTCTTATCAACATTTTCTGGCTTCCTTGACTCCAGTAATCTGAAGCTAGGCTTCTTCATTAAATTTATGAATATCTTTTGCACAACTTCATCCTTGAAAGAATACAACTTGTTCATCCACTCTGCAAATGATGGTCACTGTCTACCAGCTGTCTAGTATAATACCCTCTGATGTGACTACTGACCGGACTGGCCATATTGTTGAATCTGTTGCTGCCGATGAGACTGATCATGCTGTGATGGCTGCTAGGAACTCTGTCGATACTGCTCAGCCTGAATCCTCATTGACTGTGGCCACAGTCTCAAACTTCTTCTCAAACGTCATGACTGCTTTGGACTTCTCAGTCTCTTCCTAGGACTCCATATGCTTGACTTCCTTCTGCAGACTACTGACCTCGCTGAGTAGTTTCTTAAATGGCTTAATAGTAAGTCTTACGAGCATGAAAGCTACTGATCCATGAATGTTTTGAGTAGAATCTCAATTTCATGTGTTCTTGTAGTTGTGACTCACACTTCATGCTTAAGTTTCTCCACCCCAAAATATATTCAACGAAGGTCTCATTGAACTTCTATATTTCCACTATGATATCTCTTATGGTGACATGACATTGCACTTTGACAAAAATCTTCACAAACAGCTACTCTAATTTGGCAAATGTCTTCACTGATCTGTTGGGCAACTCAACATACCAATCGAATGCGATCCCAAATAAATTGTTGACAAACTGCCGGAACAAAAACGCTTCATGGCCTCCCGCATTACAATAACTGGCTCTAAAGTGGACTATATAATGGCAATGATTTCCAGTCTCGTCAAATGTCTTGAAGTTCGGCGACACAAACCCTTAGTGTAAGGTACGACATTGATCTCCTCTAGGTAGGGCCTACCCTTTGAAATTGATGCCCCTCCCTTAGACTTGGCTAAGGCTTCCTGATCTTGCTGTTTGACCATATGCTTAATGTCTTTCTCTTGTATCAAAAATCTGGTGAAATCTTTCTGTTGCAGTTCATCTCTACTGGCGGAAGCAACCTCCCTTCTATCATCTATAATATGCACAACCTCTGGTTGATTGAACTCCGATGAAGCTAATTGTTACGACTGAGATTGTCCATGCATTGTAGCCATGAAAGACATTATGAAGGTCATCTCCTCCATCAAATTCTCCATTCAGATGATCAGCTCATCTCTTGGTTGAATGACCCTTCGCAGGTTATCTGCAACGATCTTCTAACAAGAAAGTAGAGCCTCATGCATAGATGTAGCGGCCCTAGTTTCAACGACATTAATTTTCATAAACTCATCATCGTGATAATTCGTGAAATTAAAATCTTCATCATCATCAACATCCACTCCTCGCTCTTTTGCCAGCTAAGATATCTCGGTCCTAGGCTTTTCCATTTTATTCACGATAACTTTCTTCTGAACCAACTTGAGATCTAGAGGTCTCGTCTGAACATCATCATGTTGTATAGTGGATTCTATAGCAATAGTGGCAACAACCTATGGCACATCGAACCTATGCTTCATTCCACAAAAATACCCCACGGGCTTATTAGAACATAATATTGCAACACCCTTGGATACCTACACTCCATTCATTGACTTTAAAGCTTTAATATAGTGTCTCTGAGGAGGCATCAGCTTGTTGATGAGAAGTATGCTCCCCATGGTATGGACCAAGTACAACGGTAATGAGTCTCATCCCTTTATCCTTCTTCGGGATGTTTTCATGAACAGTGGTGGGCGATATCCTCGGACCCAGATGTGACTTGACAGGTTGACGTCTTACGGACTTTGGAGTAGCGGTGGTAGAATCTGTGATAGTAGTAGTGCTACCAACATGGATTCCAAGCCAAAATCTAACTAGAATGTGGGCTGGGGGTACATCTACTGATCTCTGGAACTGTTGGACAGATCTGACATACTTTAAGATTTCTTTCTTCATCTGGGGTGAAACTGTACATCCCACTCACTTGAGTAACTCAACGACCGTACGACCCTTTTAGTAGCTAGTCTTTAAAACGCTGTACGGACTTTGGTGATAAGAGTGGGCCTTTCCCTCTCCTTATCATGATCATGTGGTGACGAAAAACCGGTGGCGATCCTTAGATGCTCTCATCGCCTATAGTATCTATCAGTGGATAAAACCTTCTTCCTCATAGGACAGGAACAACCTCAGATATTCTAAGTTTCTCTTGGTGAGGAATCTCATCAATAGGGGCTATCTTTGTAGTTTGGGCCCTAGTGGCCTTCTGAATCTTCCAATTTCTGTTTCTTCTTTGCAACTTGATCAGCAGTTTAACCCCTGAACTAGAATTGATTTCAAATACTGATGATAGGATAGTGAATGCATCGACTAAATTCTCTTCAATCAAATCTTCTTTTCCTTTAATAAACGGTATGGTAGGCACCGTCGCAGTGAATCCGAAAGCAGTAGGTGTAACGACTCTTTAGCGAACGAATGTAGGGATGGTAGACTTAACAGATGTCGGGGCGGTAGTGATCTTCCCCTTCTTCTAAGAAGGGAAGTCGTTAGGATAGTTGAATTTGAACTCCATAAATGGCTCTTTAACACATGGAGCAACAACCCTCATGACGGCGAATGGGGCCTTGCCAAGTATAACCTCAAATTCGTCAAATCCAGCTCCAAACTTGATCATCGATGCAATGTTGCCGGCATCGAGGCTGGTAGGTAGGTTGCAAGAGAAAGTGAGAGCATGGAATGACATCGTAGCAAATTCAAAAAAAAAGTTCCGAGGGTTAGTATCGGCCAACACTTTGTAAATTTAGTGCGAACACTAAAACTTAACAAAGGTCATTCTGTGACTTGGGCACATCCTTTTTTATTTTAATTTTCAAATTTTTTATTTATTTATGATTATAGCATTAAAGAGTTTTGATTAAAATTAAATGAGGGCAAAGTGATGTAATGACTTGGCTCAATTTGCAAAATAGCAAACCAAACGCAAAAAGATCCAGGGAAAAGGTGAAGATTAGGGCCTAGTGTAGGATCAACTTCACAACGCACATCACCTAGGTCGAACTAGTCCACCAACACACCTATTGGGGGTCTGATCCCACACAAAAGAAAAAGTCCTAAAGAGCTCCTGAACCTCTCTGTTTAAAGATGGTAAAATAGATGGTCCTGAAATCTATGGTTGCTGACCGTACTTACCCGAGAAAGAAATAGGTGAAGTATGCCAACGGAACAAGGGTAATCTGGACCATGAGGGACATGAACATATTACCGATGTATGAATACCAAACTTTCTAATCATAATAGAGAGAGAAAATAGTCCCCAATGGAGTCGCCATAAGTTATCAGTCACATATATATAATTTTGAAAAGTAATAGTTTAATTTTGAAAATACGAGACCGAACCGATCCCATATAAATGATGATTTAAATAAACTAGCATAACACCCTAAATGATACATCTATCCTTAGAAATAAACATGTTACCTACTAGTGAGGCTCGATTAAATAAACTAAAAAAAGCTAATACATCTGTTTTAGTCTGCGGCGAAAAACCACCCTTTATGTTGACCAACAAGTTCCCCTATCAAATATGAAAGATTAGATAGGGTTGATTTTATCCTAAATATACAAGTACAAAAATTAAAAACATGAGTAAAAATAAATTGATCAAATTTTAACTTAATTCTAACATATATGAGATTCAACTGACTTATATGCAGTGGAGGATATCATAAAAACAAACTAACAAAAACCAACCGAAATTTATAACTACAATATAAAGAAAATACATGATAGTACATTGAACATTTAAACATGAAATTCTTAAGTGAAATTTAACAATATTCTAAACCTCGCTAATATCTCTGAAATAAGTTCTTAACAAACCAACAAAATACAATCCCAAAAACTACAACACACAATAACATATAAAAGAGTATCAACCAAATAACTACAACACATAAAGTTTTATACAATGTAAAAATAAAATATTCAAATCAATCCTCCTCCTCCTCCTCCTCCTCCTCTTCCTCATCGTCTTCTTCCAAAAAATTTGTAGGCTCATAGTGAGGGTAATGTGAATATGAAGGAAATACCACACATTGGTCACCCCTGATAAGGCTTTCCAAAGATGTACCATATTTTTTGTCCTAATTACTATGTCTCTTCATATAAGTATCATCATGTCCTACAAAGTTTTCTAATTTAGTACCTTATTCGTAGTGTAGTTGATGTTATCTAACATCCTCTTCATTAATTATGACTGCAAATCAGGACTAATCAACTAGCCTTGTGATGTATATGCTCGAAAGTAGAAGCACGAGACGTAAAAGCACCAGAACTTCTAAAAAATCCCCCTCTCCCACTAAATATAGAATACTTTAAATAAGATTTCACATTGACACTCGTAATTGCCTTTAGTGGCTATAGAATCTCTTACCAACTATCAAATCACACGCCAGGCAGCTCACTTAAAGAAAAGATTAAGGATGTGAATCCCAAACCTGTAGCAGTGGCAGCTCTGGCAGAACTTCCGATCACCTGATAGATTAAGAATCTAATATCAATCAGTTTTTACTGCTGAATACAGTAGTTCAGAATGGCTTTCTCTTGTAACTTCACTCATATAATTTGTAGGGATTAAACGAGCTGAAATAAAATAGTTCCATAATTTTGACGTGACATCAAGCTTTGATGTAGAAAAATTCATTCTCCTATCATTTGTTATTTTCTACAATCCTTTTCCTGCAATCAATGATGAAATAATCTCATTTAACTCTCCCTCAGTAGGATTATAATTTGAATGAAATAAGAACAAACTTGGGTAAAAAGCTATTGATCCCCCTCTCACCATAATCTGATCTTCCTTTGCCTTAAAGAGATAGCATAAAACTCCTGAACTGCACAAATGATAGCTCCAGCAAAAAAACAACAGAAACATTCCCACTATCGGCGAACTACCAAATCTTCCACAGCTCTGCCTGAATTTTTAAAACACCGCTCAGGAATCAACTTTCTTGGCTGCAACGCTTTTGCATATTGATCCTGAGCTTTTGAACTGACAAATTTGGTTGAATCAAAAGTGGACTTCCCCTTGCTCCTCTTCATTTTTGGTGTCATTTTCTAAAAATTACATAAAATTCAAAATAAATCATAAACTCAAGTCTAAATCACTAAAATTAACTTCCAAAAGCTAAATCACTAAAATAAACTCAAGTCTAAATCACTAAAATTAACTTCCAAAAGCTTAAACTATCATTTCCATGTATTTTCCATAGATTTTTCTTAAGTTTTCACCATGAATAGTGATTTTCAGATAATTTCTTAATGTACTCCAAATATATGGTGAAAATGAAAAATTTCTACATAGAAGTGAAGTTCTCACCTTGAGAAGATGAAGTCTAACGAATTTGGCTCAATTCCAACAAGAAATCTTCAACTTTGAAGGTGCCCTAAGTCCAAAATTGCGAACGCCAAAGGAAGAAGACAACCATCGGGGATAAAAATGGTGATTTTTGGTTAAGTTTTTTCACTTTTAACCATTCGAGAACTAGTTTTAGTGAACTGGCGCTAAGCACTACTGGTTCGTCGCTTAGGCACCTACCTCTCAGGTAACCTGCGCTTAAGTGTGGGGTTTTGGCCCTTTGGCGCCAGTGAACAAATTTTGATATTTGTAACTTTTAAGTTAAATGCACATCTTGCCTAAGTCATCCACCCATAAATGGTTTTATAAATTTTAATAACTATTTTCTTTCCCTTCTATTCTCCTCTTTCTCAAAATTCACAAATTTTCACAATTTAGATTCAACACTAAATAACACATAATTTTTCACACAAACGAACACTTTCATTAATTTTTCAAACAAATACAAACAAAATTTATGCATATTTTCTTCAATCCAAAGATTCTTGGATGAGATATCTCCTAAACACATCAATTCAAATACAAAACAAACTTAACATCAAAACACATAAAGCAAATAAACACTAACTATAAACAAACAAAATAGACTCTCAAACATAATTCCATTCTCCTTCCGGTGGAACATATTCCATCCTTTCACATGTTTCTCTTGGGGCATTCAAAATATAGATTTGATAGAACGAATGACGATGAAGAACTCTTGTGGAGTCTTCTTCAATCCTCTTATTTTTCAAATACAACGACATGCCCGCTTATCTATATGACTTGTATGGCTGAATTGCATTTTGAGTTGGCATCTGATATGCTCCAAATGTGCAATAGTCTCATTCACTTTTGCTTCAATTGAAGCCACGTCAGCCTCAATCTTTGGCTATGAATCTGTTGTATAACTCTTGCACACTTTGTCTCACGAACCTCTTCTTAATGGCTTCTTCATTTCAATCTCCCAAGAAGACATTTTTGCATGTTCTCTCTCTTTTCCTCTTCACTTAGACTTTAGGGGTAAAAATTCAAAGGGGGGTAAAAATACTCTTCATTCCCATGCTTTTTATAGGCCTTGGATGAATCCTACACCCACTACTCAGTTCATAAACCACTAAATCACATTTAAATCCACTAAACCATGTTTAATCCTTCTAGAATATTAATTCTACAAGTTTTCCTTTTTAACTGTTGTGCTTAAGCGCCGCGTGTTGGCGCTTAAGCGCCGGTGCTTAATTTAGAATATGTTTGCTTAACGTCCAATACACACTCTAACTCATCTATGTCATCAGTTAAGGTCTTATAATAATCACTATATCAATATATATTAAAAAATACTGCCTTATTTTTCTTAATCCAACACAAAAACATATCATTTAAAATAAATACGCACTGATAACTATGGGTTGCGTCCCACAAAGTGATTGGTTTTACGTCATCAGCCTAATATAATCAGTGTTTATTCTGGTTGACCCAACAACATAAAATCATTTAATTTAAGTTGATCCCCTAAAAAATAGGGTTTTAGTCTATGACCATTCACTTTGACCATTCACTTTGAATCACTTTGAATATTTTCTCAATTTTAGAATCTTTAATATCCACAAGTCCATAGGGACAAAGTTTTATCACAACAAATGGGCCCATCCACCTGGACTTAAGTTTTGTTGGAAATAATCATAATCTTGCATTATATAGCAAAATTTGTTACCCTGACTCAAAATTTTTTGTAAGAATCCTCCGATCATGCCACATCTTCATCTTTTATTTATAAATCTTAGCACTCTGATAAGATTCATTCCTTATCTCGTCAAGCTCATTTAATTATAATAGTTTTTTCTCACCAAAATCTTTCAAATTATAATTAAATTCCTTAATAACCCAATATGCTTTATGTTCAAGTTCAACTGGTAAATGACAAGCTTTCCCAAATATTAGCCTATATGGAAACACTTCTATAGGAGTATATGCAAGCCCACAGAGCATAATCAAGTTTGACTGACCAATCCATTTTCGTTGGATTCACAGATTTTTACAAAATTCTTTTAATTTTGCTATCGGATAATTCAGCCAAACCATTTGTCTGAGGATGATAAGCAGTAATAATTTGATGGTTGACATGATATTTCTTTACTAATTTCTCCATTATTGCATTTCTAAAATGACTTGTCGTATCAGTTATGATCACTCTCAGCATCCCAAATCTACAAAATAGGTTCATTCTTAAAAAAATTGCAAAACTTTAAGCATAACATCAAGGTAAAGCAACAACTTCTATTTATTTGGATACAAATTCTACTACTAACAATATATATAAATTTCTGAAAGATGATATAAATGGTCTCATTAAATATAATCCCCAAACATCAAATATCTCGGCTTCCAAAATATAATTAAGGGGAATCTCATTTCTTTTAGAGATATTGTAGACACATTGACATCGCTCACAAGTTTTGATATAAGCACTAGCATCTCTAAAGATTGTAGGCCAATAAAATCCAGAGTGTAATAATTTTTATGTTATTTTATCAACATCAAAATGTCCCTCAAAATCAAAATCATGACATTTTTAGATAATTTCATAAGTTTCTTCAAATGGCACACATCTTTGAATAATTATATCATTTTTCTTATTTATATAAAATTGGGTCATCCTAAAATTAAGTCTTGGCTTCAGATAAAAATTTCCTCTTCTGTTAGTATGTCAAACGTCAATTCCTCTTCTGTTAGTATGTCAAACCATATGGTATAATATCACTAACAATAAAGTTCATAATGTCGGCATACCATGATAAACACCACTCAAAAATATTGAATAATTTTTAATCTGGAAAATGTTCATTAATTTCTTTTTCAAAACATAGTTTTTTTTTCTAACTCAAGCTTGGACAGAAGTTCAGCAATTTGAATATCAACTCCCTTCCTATCTACTATTTCAAAGTAAAATTCTTGCATAAGATGAATCTATCTTATCAGTCGTGGTCTTGCATCCTTGTTTTTTATTAAATATTGAATAGCAGAATGATCTGTATGCACAACACATTTTATTCCCATTAAATATGATCTAAATTTATCAAAAGCATGTACTATTTTTAATAACTCTTTCTTAGTTGTTTTATAATTAATTTGAGCTTCATTAAGAGTACTATTAGCATAGTAAATCACTTTGAAAATTATATCATGCTTTTGTCTTAAAATAACTCCAATAGCATAATCACTTGCATCACACATCAATTCAAAAGCTTTTTCCCAATCTGGTGAAATAATAGTTGGTGCAGTGACTAAATTTTCTTTTAATAGCTCAAAAGCTTTTTGGCACTCCTTATAAAAATTAAAAATTACAACTTTTTCAAGTAAATTACATAGTGACTTAGCAATTTTTTAGAAGTCTTTAATATATTGCCTGTAGAATCTTGCATGTCCTAATAAACTCCTATTTTCCCTCACATTTGTTAGGTGAGGTAAATTAACAATCACTTGAATTTTTGTAGGATCTACTTCCATATCATTTTCTGATATGTGATATCCTAAAGCAATTCCTCCTGCTACCATAAATTGACTTTTTTCTCAATTAAGGACTAAATTTGTTTCTTCACAGCGCTTAAGAACTCTTGATAAATGTTCTAAACATGATTGAAATGAAGTTCCAAACACTGAAAAAGCATCCATAAAAACTTGAATTCCTTTTTCAAATAAATGAAAAAATAGCCATCATACATCTTTGTAATGTAGTATGGGCATTACATAAACCAAAGGGTATTCTTCTAAAAGCAAACATACCATAAGGACTAGTAAACATTATTTTCTTTTGTTCTTAAGAGTTATTGATATTTTGTTATAACCAGTATATCCATTTAAAAAATAAAAGTATTTGTGCCCAACTAGTCTAGCCAACATTTGATCTAGAAAGGGTAGTGGAAAACAATCTTTCTTAGTGGCGAGATTTAATTTTCTATAATCAATGCATACTTATCACTCTATGACTTGTCTTGTTGGTATTAACTCATTATGTTAATTAAAATTCAAAGTCACTCCTCCTTGTCACCCCTCCTTTCTTAGAAACACAGTGAATTGAACTAACTCATGCACTATCCAAAATAGAGCATATAATTCTAGCATCTTACCACTTTAAAATTTCTTTCTTAACAATTTATTTCATAACAAGATTAAATCTCCTTTGAGGAATAGCCCTGGGTTTGCATTTTTATTACATAAGAATTCTATGCATACAAATTGAAGGACTCATTTCTTTAATATCAGCAATTGTCCATCCAAAGACTTCCTTATAATTCTTCAAAATTTTCATTTAACTCTCTTCTTCTTCTAAAGTTAAATTTGAGGAAATTAAAATCGGTAATGCTGAGGAATCACCTAACAAGGCATATTTTAAATATTTAGGAAGTAACTTCAATTCAAGTTCAGGAAGTTTTTCAATAGATGGACAAAAAGATTTATCTTTTTCTGTCGTGTCCAAAACTTCAAAACTTTTTCGATCATAATTTGAATCTTCCTCATGAAAATCATCAGATTGCTCTAAATCCTCTTCTTGCTCATGTTCCAACTCGTTCATTTCAGATTTCTCTTAAAAAATTGCTTTGAAATTACATTAACTCAAATATTTTATTACATAAATTTTGTAACATTCATCATTGCTCTTCTAGTGGCTAGGATACATCATTGATTTTGAAATATTAAGTAAGTGTTTGATCATTGACGTGCATAGTTAATTCCCTTTTTTGCACATCTATCATTGCTCTTCCCATGACTAAGAAAAGTCTCCCTAAATGATAGGTATCTTTTTATCTTCCCCCATATCTAGCACAATGAAATCAACATGAAAGATAAATTAATCCACTTTCACTAAAACATATTTTATAACCCCCTTAAGATTTGTTATTAAGCGATATGCAGACTGTAAATTTACAGTAGTAGGGGATATTTCTCATAATCCTAGTCTTTTAAATATTGATAATGGCATAAGTTTCATGCTTGCACCTAAATTATATAAAGCTTTCCCATAAAATTTGTCTCCTATTACACATGGAATTCTGAAGCTACTAAGATCTTTGAGCTTTTCAGAAGCTTTTTCTGAATTAAAACACTGCACTCCTCACTAAGTGCAATGGTCTCATTATCTTCAAACTTCCTTTTTCTGTTAAGAACATCATTCATAAATTTCACATAGCTTGACATTTATTCTAAGGCTTCAGCAAATGAAATATTAATCGTAAGTTTTTTAAAGATTTCCAAAAATTTTTAAAATTGTTTATCCAACTTATGCTGATAAAGACTTTGAGGAAATGGAGGTGGTTGTTTTTCCAAGTCAATTTTCAGTGGAGAAATATGTCTCTCTGAAACTTTTAGAGCGTCCTGTTTAGGCTCTTCAATTTTTTGTCTCTCTACTTCAGTCTCTTCTTGATCTCTACCTTCCAACTCTCTTCCACTTCTATGTTGAATAGATTTTACTTGCTCTTTATTCTAGTCTTTCAGACTTACCTCTATATTACTAGGAAGTGTTCTTTGGGATCTATTATTTAATAAATTTGCTATTTGTCCCAGTTGATTCTCAATATTTATAATTACAGCTCCTTGAATTTATAACTGTTTTACCATTTGTAACACAACTTCTTCTATACACAACTTTTCTTCCTTAAATTGTGGATTACTATTAAAACCTGGAGGATAAGTAGGTCTATAATTATTATTACCTTGGTTGTCTCAATTTCCCAATGGGTTTACTTGGTTGTTTCCCCATTGCTGATTATTACCACTGAAATTATTATTATTCCAGTTAAAGTTAGGAAATTTTTCCAAGCTGGCTTATAATAGTTTGAAAATGTATTTATCTTATTATTTATGTCATTCACAGTTTCTAATTATGTTTGTGAATCTACCATTTGGCCTAATGAATTCTCTTCATAATGAATTCTCTTCAATCATTTTCTCTTCAATCATTGAAATTGGTTGAGCAAAATTCATTCCAAATTGGTCTAACATCCTTGAAATTGTAGCAATTTGATTTCCTAACATTGTAAAAATATTAGATTCATGAATATTGGCTACTTTCTTAGAATTTACCCTCTCAGAAGGCCATTCAAAAGTATTAGTAGCTATCTCTTCAATTAAATTATATGCGTCAAGAAATGGTTTTGAGATCAATGAACCGCTAGCAGCGGCATCGATAATAGATCTAAGAGATCCAAGTAATCCATTATAAAAGGTTTGAATTATTAACCAATGTGGTACAACATGGTGTAGTCACATTCTTTGGAGTTCTTTAAATCGTTCTCATACTTCATAAATAGATTCCTCTTCAAACTGAAAAAAAGATTTAATATCATTTCTAAGCTTCGCAGTTTTTTATGGTGGAAAATATTTAACAAAAAATTTCTATGCTAAGTCACCCCAAGTTCTGATAGATCTAATTGCTAATGAATTCAACCATATTTTAGCTTTATTCCTTAAGGAAAAGGGAAAAAGCTGAAGTCTAACAGCATCACTAAGTCTAATAGCATCATCTGTAATAGCATCATCTGAAACACCATCATACTTAAATGTAGCACACAATTCTAGAAAATTGGCAATATGTAAATTTTGATCTTCAATTGTTACTCCCCCAAACTAATTATTTGATACCATTTGAATAATAACAGGTTTAAGCTCAAATGAATTAGCCACTATAATAGGTTTTTGAATACTACACCGAAGTTCATCTACTGTAGGATTTGCATAATCTCTTAAAATTCTAAATTCTTGATGAATTTCAACATTTTGATTATTTTGGTTTGTCATTTCTTGAAATTTTTAAACTTTTTCTATATTTTTTATTTTTGATTTTTCTAATAGTTCTTATGAATTCAGAATTGTAGGACATTAGTCTTTTAGAACCTGAACTCTGCAGACATTACTACAAAATAAAATCAAATCACACAAATAAGAACCTATATAAAAACAACACTACAATATTTCTATAATTAATCTAAAATTTTAAATAAAGCTTTCTAAAAAATAGAAATTTGTTTTCCTAAAAATTCCTTTAAAATTTACTATGTTTTTCTTTTTCTCCCGAGCAAAGGTGCCAAAAACTTGATCCCTTTTTCTTATATATAGTTCTGCTTTTGACTCCGCTGCTAAGAACTAGATGTAAGTTCCTGACAATAGAAGCCAAAAACTTGATCCCTATCTAGTACGATAGTATTACGGTGTATGCACAATTATATTCTCAGATCTCTTTAATTATATTTCTTCCTTTAGAATGGTGCAAAATACTTGACCTAAAGTAAATAAGAGTGCAATTGTTATATTTAAATATTGGTATACTACGCAAGTATACATATCATTATCACGTATTTGGCACACATGGAGAATTGAGAATTTAAGCCATTTATAATTTATACTTTTTGATTAAGCCCCAAAATATTGAACCCACAAGGAGAATTACAAACATTTAATAAGAAATTAGATAACAAACACTACTTTGAAAAAGAGTCTTACTCAAACTATAGATACTATAGTAAGAATGAAAGTTCAATTCTTTTTAGTAATTTTGATAATAGAAAATAAAGAAAACAACAAACTAAATTAAGCTAGATTTTTGTAAGATGAAAGTAATACAAATAAAACATATTTTTCCTTATCATGAATCAGTAACAAGTCTATGAATTATATTGTGGAAGTATTTAAATTCTATTGTGCCAAATAGGAGTAATATTATTCATTACCCTTACTAGAGATGCTATAAAGAACATTGGTTAATCTAAAGTTTGAAACTCCTTAAGACAGGCTAGGTAGGGAAGATACTAGCTCTCACTCTAGAGTTCCCTCTTCTCCCTCCACCTCGGGGCTAACTTCTCGTATCAAGACCTAAAAAAATAGACAAAATTGGGGGCTTTAGCTTGTTACCCTAAAGTCTTCTAACTCTACACCCTTTAGAGTTTATTTTCCTATTTATTTTCACTCAAACCTATGAATTACATTCTTATCCATACAATCTCATGTGATTCTACCATTAGTTTACTGGGACAATACCATCACAGATCTTACATGTTCTCACAACAAATTTTAACATCTCAATTGGCCAAATCAAAAAGTAAATGAAGTATAAGGATTAAATCATCACAACTGATTCCAGCATTATAGATTAATACTTCACACAACTTCCATCCAACACTTAATTACTTATCATTTTAAGGAAAAAAATAAAGAAAACTACTCAGAATTCATGGAGAAAACACAACAACAATTGAGTTTAAAAGTAGAAATCATGTAAAAACACCAGAAGTCTAAATTACAACTAAATGTAGTCACAAAGATAAAAACTTATCACAAATTCCTCTCCACCAAACTCTTGAAGTTTTTTTTATCCTCTTCCTTTCTCTTAAAATCCTCCCTAGGTCTAGCTGCCCAACCCTAGAGGGTTAAAATCTCTCTATTTCACTAACAAACTACAATGGAATCTTACTTATAACAATCTAATCACGTTCTCCTCACTAGGAATGAGAAAAGTGAGAAGAATCCTTAAGTAAGATCCTACAACTTCTTACTTTCTTCTCTCTAAAAGTATCCTATGTATTCTCTCTATCTCTCTTTGTTCCTCTCTTTAATTTAATCCAAGTCCTCCATTTTATAGTTTTTCAAAAGGTGTTTTGGTGTCTCTTGAAAATGTGTCCACATACAATGAATCTTCCAAAATTTGCCTCTCTTCAAGAGCCATTTCAATGTATTATCCATCCCATTAACTAAAATTCATGTTTTCACCAAACTTTGCTTCAAGCACCCCTTCAAAATTTGTCCAAATTCATTGAATTTTCAACATAACTTCCCCTGGTGCATAGGCGTGAAGTCTTTGGCACTTAGGCGTGACCTTCTTTATCTCCTCGAGCTTAAGTATTAGTCATGGGGGCTTAGGTTCTGAAGTTCATTTTCACAGCTTCTTCATTTTTGCTCTAAATTTAATCCTTTTTCACTCCTTCCACCAAACTTCAGCCCTTTAATTGTACCTAAAAGTAAAACACATAAATACCATTTATTAAAGTGCAATATCCTAAAAAATAAGTATAAAAATGCATACATAAATGCTATATATTTTAGGTGTATCAATGACTGACAAGTTCCTCTATCTAATATGAAAGATTAGATAGGGTTTATTTTAGTTTGGGTTCTTAAAGTTTTCTATAAGGGAAAAGCCCTGTAGTTAATTACATATTAAATGACTGAGGTCACCAAAAAAACTCTTGGTTTAGATTAGAAAGTACTGTCTTCAAGAATTTCAAAGGGTAGAACTTTTCAAAAATTAGACCAAGGAGTGTTAAATGGGAAAGACTCAAATTTGAAAAATTGTTACAGAATCCAAAGGGAGAAAACAAGGGGTTGACATAGATCCTGAGAGAACCTCTATGACTTCGCAAGCTATCCTATGGTTTGACTTCAGTTTTGGGAAAGAAATTATTGAAAGTTTCATCCTGCTAATTATTATTTATTAGGGCTTACATTTGCATGCATAATCATACAAATAACCTGAAAGATAGGAGGATTTATCCCGTAACCAAAGAAAACCTCAGAATCGTAAAATGAGTTAGGGCTTAATTTACACAACATGATTGTGCAAAGGCTTAAAGATAAAGTGAGGATTTATGTTACACTAGGCATACAACCTAGAAATACAATGGCTTGTTATTTAATTCTAAGAAAAGATTTATTGTTTTAGATCTGCTTGTTCTCTCAAAGTTGTTCTTCTCTGAATCCTTGTAGTGTTGCCCACAGAGTTAGCTCCAAGCTCGTTGTCAAAGTAGAAACCCTAAGGTTTAAAGGTTTAAAAGTTTTAAATGTCAAGTGAGTTTATGTGACATGTTTTGTTATTATTATTATTCAAGCATTATGGGGGGGGTTAAAGTTGATTAGAGCGACACCAATTAGGATCCCGCGGTTCTCTCTTTACAGTACCACTATTTTCTCTTAAATTTAAGTCTAAATGAGTTGTTAAGCTCATTTAAACTAGGGAGACATCATTTGCACCTTTGGGTTATCATCCGAGGGAATCCCTTAAATTCAAGAGGATGTGCCATGAAATTGTTGTTTTATTTTAGTTTGAAAATGTTGTTTAGTTTTAAAAAAAAAGTTGTGTAATTTTCAATTTTTTAAATAGTTTTCATCTGAGGGAATCCCTTAAATTCAAGAGGATGTGCTATGAAATTATTGTTTTATTTTAGTTTGAAAATGTTGTTTAGTTTTAAGAAAAAAAGGTTGTGTAATTTTCAATTTTTTAGACAGGTAAAGTAAATAAATGCAGGATAAGAAATTTATTGTAAAGTAAATAAGTAAAATTGCATTGCATAAAATAAATGAGTACTTCAGCCTCTGCTATCGCTGCATGATTAGCATCATAAAACAAAATATATTTGCAAGAAATTTAAATAAAGTACAAAAAAGTAAAAAGACACATCTAGCACAGAAAAGCTGAGAAACAAGTCGTAGTAAAATACAAGAAAAAGAAATCCCGCAATCACATATAAAAGATTGGGACTAGGTGTAAGACATGGGTAAAGGTGGGGTTCAGAGCTGGGTTATGTGCTTTCCGATCTTAAGTAAGAGCTACCAACCCGACAATCAAAGAAGGGCAGTCCTAGCCTCGATCCAAGTGATTAACCGTGGATCTTTATACATTTTTCATTTTTAAATTTAATTTCATGCATATAGGATTTATTTCATCAAGCAAAAAAGAATTTTGTTTGAAACATTTTTGTGGAGTGGTGTAGCTCACAGGTTAATCAAACTAATCGAGCTAGAACTACAAACAACATAAGAGTATCAGGGGTAGTCATCTCTTTAAGAGTCGTCGAATAGTATCAAAGGTTCTAATCCTCTCCATTTATTAAAGGTACTTGAGGTAGGAGATACTATTCTAAAATCCCACATTGTATCCCTCATTTTAGCACACATTAACGTATCATCATTGTCCTAATCACCTAGACCTCAGTTATACACAAGCCCGATGATCCATATGTGATAAAAATCAAATATCCTCAGTTGCTCACAAGGATTTAATTCTCACAAGGATTTAATCAAGGATTTAATTACCTTAGAGAAGACTCAAATCCTTGAGCATTGGGTTAATTAAAATAAGATAAGTAGTGTAGGGTATTTTTATTGATTTAGGTGAATTAACAGCTCCCGAGGCAAAACTTGGTGGTTCCTTAGAGTTTTAATGGATGACTTTTGGAACAAAGTATAATAAGTTCAATTGTTCTTCAAAATATCTAAAAGATCATAAAAGTGTTCGGGAAAGTGTTCGGGGCATAACCCTGGTTCGGGGCATAACCCTGAACAACTTTTAAAACCCTTTGAAACGTTTTGAGTTCAGTTGAACTTGCTATATTGTACAATTAATCATGTGGAGTTAATTTAAATTCATATATTAATACACCCTATGCTCAGTGAACATTAATATTTTCATTATCTCAAGAGTGGGGTAATTCAAATACTCTCTTGATATTTTACTTAAGAGTTATGTGAATGGGTACCCTTAAAGCAAACTCAAGTTGTTAAGAATCTTGTACACACCACTAAAGTTGAGCTTGTAGTGTTTAATGGTATTAATTAATTAATCTTGTTCCTATTTTCTAATCCTTATTAAATAAGTCTAAATATCAAGCCCAACTCACTACAAAACCCTTAAATTCAATCCCAAGGTAGATGTGTTATGGTCAAAATGTTAAATGAAATAAAATTCAATCCTCATTAAAATCATGCTTATTAGCTAATCACCAACTAGGGGCTTCAAATAATAGAATTATAATCTTCCTATCTTAAGCCCACTACCTTAGTATCATCCAACTGAATTAACCTCTAAGTCGTAACAATTTATAAAATTACAATTTTACCCTTATGATGAAAAGATGACAAGTTGGTTTCTACCTATTAATCCATTATGTTCCAAACATCCAAAAGAGTCTAATATGATCAAAATTACCCATTTATTCTTTAATTTAACCTAAAATTTAATTAGGGCATGAAAATTCCAAAATTACCATTTTGCCATTAGGGCTCTCTACTTCATAACTCAATAAATATAACTCAAATGACTTTGCAATTTTTATGATACTCCAATCTTAAAATATCAGAGGAGAAATAATATTTTTTCTAATTTTTATTTAATTTATATAATTATTTTAACTCAAAAGTAGGATTTTCAATACTAATTTATTTAACCAATCCAAGTAAATTTTTTGTTCATAAAAAAATTATTAGAAGTTCGCCTAAGTTGGAGGACCACTTGGACAAAATTTCATGAATTTAAATTATATTTTAATTATTTATTGATTTTAGTGATTAATTAAATAGAAAATATAATTTAATCTAAAAAATTACTTTATATATTTTTATTAAATCTCTTTAAGTCAAGAGAACTCAAAGAAATAAGCTTTTTATTTTTTTTATTCTTATTTTATTTATTATAATTATTTTAATGGAAAATTAAGAAAATACACTTTTAGCATTTAAAAATAAATAACTAAATTAGAAAAATTAGGAAAATTATTTTAAAGGGTTCCAAGTGATCAGAGAATAATTAGGAACATTTTTGGGCATTTTCATATTTTTGCAATTTTAATTATTCTTAAATATTTTTAATTTTAAAAAATAGCTAAAAAATGAACTATTTATTTCAAAATAATATTAATTTTTTCTAAGTGTCCCTAATCACAAAGAACTTAGAAAAACACTTTTCATAATTTTCTTAATTATATTTTATTTATTATAATTATTTTAATGCAAAAATCCCATTTTATATGAAAAATAGACTTTAGTGCTCAAATTAATTCAAATGGGTTTCAAATTTTTACAGTGAGTTAAAATGATCATTATATATAGTGTGAAATCATTTTTGTTAATTTTTGAAAAATATTATATTTATTTAATTTTGTATGAATTTTTCACACTTAATTAGCTAGAAAATTATATACAATTTTCCAAATACAATTTATTTTTTCTTAGAGTTCTTGGACCACATGGAACCTAACAAAATAAACTTCATATTTTTCTGATTAATACTTTTAATTCCTATAATTTGTTTTATAAAAAATGGGCCAATAAACTTGAAAATTAAGGTTGCAGAGCTAGAGGTGTCCTTTGACCTTAAAAAAATAAGGAGCCATCCTCATTGCATGAAGACTCAACCCCTAAGGTTTTAAGCCATGGTGATTGATATTGACTTAATTAAAATTAATATAGTCCAAAGGGTATTTACTTAATTAAAAATCAGAGACATATCAAATAATTTTTTATTTTTATTCCACAAATTCTCCTCTGTTCACTGATAACAAAAACTTCAAAATCATTTCATCGAAGGGAGTAGAACACTCTCTGGTTGAAACATTCCCTAGGCCATTATTTATTTGGCTGGTATCCACACCACAAGAGGGAACATTATTCCAATTAGCTGATGCTCCTCTATTGGGCATGCCTATCAGTAGGATTACTTGATTAGGGTCTAATATTAGCACTTTATTGCCCATTTTTAATACCATTCTTTCCTAATCCCATCATTTCAATATGTGTAGTGTCTGAACATTATCTTCAGGATACGGAGGGAGATCAAAAAATTGATATACATTCAATACTTTTAAGTTATTCCTGGTCTGCTCAGATATGGTAAGCCTGACCTTAACAAGAACAAATCTTATTACAGAAGGACGATGATGCAAGTAGATTTAGTGTGTAAATTTTACAATTATTTTTCAATATTACAAAATACACACGACTGATATAACAATAAATATACAGTATAATCCCAACAAAAATACATTTTATAAAAATAGTTTATTGATACACCTAAAATATAGTGTTTTTAGACACATTTTTATACCTATTTTTGAGATATTACACTTTAATGGAAGGTATTTTTGTGTTTTTCTTGCAGATACAGGTAAAAATAGGTGAAAATGCTTAAAGGAGTGAAAAAGGATCAAATTTGAAGCAAAAAGGTGAAAAATGTGCGTAAGAGTTTTTGCGCCTAAGCGCCAGATCAGACACTTAAGTGCCAGTTAAAGAGAGAAGGCCGCACCTAAGCGCCAGAGGCCCCGCGCTTAAGCGCCAGTGGCAGTTATTGGGCGAGTAAATTTGGTTTCTGCAAATTTTGAAGAAGTTTTTGAGACACCCATTGTCTTAATAGGTGGTTATAACCACCATGGACAAAAATTATCACAAAAGGATGCATTTCTTGGGGAAATACATCGAATCTAGACATACTTTGAAGAGAAACCAAGACACTTTTTGGAAAATTATAAAAGAAAGAAGATTGGGACTTTGAAAGAGGTCTTGAAAGTATTGGAAAGTTTTGAAATTTCTCATTTGGGGAGTTAGTTCGGAGAGATTTTCAGGCATCACTTTTACTTTTATTTTATCCTTTTTGTTATTTTATTTTGAATAATTATAAAGAGAAGAGAATCAAAGGAACTTCAAGAGTTTGGTGGAGGACTTGAGATAAGTTTTTATCTTTCTGTTTTGATACTACTTTTGGTTTTAATTGAGACTTATTGTTAGTTAGAAGAAGTTGTGATGATTTAAATCCATGCACTTCATTTACTTCTTTATTTGGCCAATCCAGATGTTAAAATTTGTTGTGAGAACATGTAAGAACCAGGCTGGTATTGTCTCAGCCAACAATTGGAAAGAATCACATGAGGTTGTATGAATGAGAATGTAGTTCATATGATTGAGTGCAAATAAAAAGGGAAATATTCATTAAAGAGTTTAGAGTTAGAGGACTTTAAAGTGACAGGTTAAAGCCCCCAACTTGATTTCTTATTTTAGGTTCTGATACGAGAATTCTTAGGAAAATTATGAAAAATCATTTTCTGAGTTCCTTGTGATCAGGGGCATTTACTAAAAATAAATACAATTTTTGTGAAAATATTTTATGTTTAAAGTATATTTTGAATTAAAAATAATTAAAATAATCAAAATTTTCAGAAATACAAAAAATACTTCAAAATGTGTTCAATTGTTACTAGATCACTTTTTTTCGAAATACTTGTGTCAAAGAAGAAAGAAATTTTCATATTTAGTGCTTTTCTTCTACAAAAGCACTTGTTATCTTTTTAAATTGTTATTGATTTTAGCCCTTGGGTGGAGGGAATTGAGGGAACTCTAAAGTGAGAGCTAGTATCTTCCCTGCCTAGCCGGTCTTCAGAACTATTCAAACTTTAAATTAACCGATGTTCTTTATAGCATCTCTAGTAAGGGTAAATAATATTATTGCTCCATATTTGACACAACACAATTTGCATACTTCCACAATAGAATTCCTATACTTATTACTGATTCATAACAAGAAGAAAGATATTTTCATATTTAGTGCTTTTCTTCTACAAAAACTCTAGTTATCTTTTTAAATTGTTATTGTTCTATCAAAATATTGAAAATACCAAAAATCTTTAAATTTTCATTACTGCAAAAATCATCTTTAGTTTAGAAAATTATCTTTTTACTAGAAATTGAAAGCTTGTTGTTCAATAGTGCATATTGTGTATTCTCCATGTGGGTTCGATATTCAGGTCTTAATCAAAAAGTCTTATATTACTTGATAACTATACGTATACTTGCATAGTATCCCAATATATAAAAATTAAAAGTTAAATTCTTATTTTTCTTCAAGATCAAGTTTTTGGTTTTGTTTCAAAGTAAGGAAATATAATCTGAATTATTATTGTAATATACATATTAGCAGTATCCAGGAATCATTTATCCTTAAAACTCTTTTTAAACGGCCAAATCCCCTTTAAAATTAAAGCAAGCATATGTATCGCTCAAGTAATAATGGGCTCTAATGGAGTCCTAGATATCAATCTTACAGTGAAGTTGGAAAATCCTATAAGTAAATTCTTAAAATTATTTAATAAATAAAAAAATACAAAAATAAAAGTAAAATGAAAAGTTTGAATATTGACTTCTAAAGTGAATGCTATATAAAATGTAGTTGAAAGATAACGTTAATTAACTAAAAACTAAACTTTCAAAAGAAAAATTAAGAAAACTAAACCAAATTTTTGTTGATGGAAGATTCAAATTTAAGAAAGCATCATTTCCCTTTACAATGAGTATATGTAATGTGAAGAGATTAAAATCATTTAAAAAAATATATATAAACTGTTTTGTGTCAAATAAGAGCAATCCTATTCTTTACCCTCTTCCTAGTGCTATAAAGAACATTAATTAATCCAGAGTTTGGTCCCTAATTTTGTGGTTAAGCTGGGAGGATACCGATGGTTAAGCGGGGAGGATACCGACTGCCACTCTAGAGCTCCCACTACTCCCCCCTCTAAGGACCAACAATCTCGCATTAGTTTCCAATCAACTGACCAAATTGGGGATTTTAATCTGTCACCTTAACAATTCTGCATCCAACAAAGCATATTTCCCTATTTATTTCCCTTCAACCCCATGGATGACATCCTCTCCCATGAAATTCTCCCATGAAATCAAATGTGATTCTCCCCCTATTGTAGAAATCATAGCCCTTTTCAGAACATATGTTTCTCAAGATGTTTTAACATTTTATTTGACCAGATCAAAAAGTAAATGTAAATCGGAGTTCAAATCATCACAAACTATTAACATTTAAAATCACAACAAACAAAATCAAATCTTTACAAAACCATATCTCAAAGTAGGCAGAAAAATAAAGAAGACTACTCAGAATTCATGAGAAGGATACGACAAGACACGGATTTCATATATAAAAATAAGTTTAGAAAATAAAAGAAATAAAAGACACAACTTATCTCACAATCATTCCCAAGCAAATCCCTAGAAGATCTTTCTAAGCCTTTCTCTCTTTACAATCATACTAACACACTCAATTCTCTCTTATAAGTGTAATGAAGAAGAAAACTCTCACCTTCCCTCTACTCTTACAACCCTAGAAGAAAATCTCCTCGAAAATCCCCTCCTCTTCTCCTTGCCTTTCACGCCACCCCCACTTTCTATCATTTTCGTCCCCCCTAAACTCCTTGAAATCTTCCTCTCTTATTTTAGGCTGCCTCCTTTTAAAAGGAATTCAAAATTCCCTCCAAAATTCCCTAAAAAATTCAACTTTTTTGAATTCAAAAGATGTGTCATTTGATCCAAGAGACATATCCCTTCATAAAAAAACCTTCCGAAGTGTCTAGATGCATTGAATTACTCCAATGGGTGTGAAGAACAAGTATCCCTTTGAAAATTCGTGCAAAAATTTGTCTGAAATCGCCTTAATCTACAAAAAGTTGTCTCTGGTGCATCATGAGCCAACTCTTTGGATTTTGGCGAATCATGCGCCGATCTGGTGCATCATGCGCCAGAATCCCAAAATTCACTATTTTGTCTTCAAATTTCGTCCTTTTTGCCATTTTTTGCTCCAAATGCATAAAAATGATATACCTGCAACAAAAAACATGAAAAGGCCCTTCTTTAAAGTGCATATCACCAAAAATAAGAATAAAATATGTACTTAAAATAGTATATTATTTTGCTATATTAAAATCCCCCAAACTTAAATGTTACTTGTCGTTAAGTGACACTTTTACTACATAAAAGCATATGACTTAGGATAGAGATTTACTTATAACTTCTATAATAGAATAAGAAAATTTAAGAAAAACCTTTAATAACTTAGATTCCCTTTAATAACTTAGATTCAAATAAGTCTAGGAATACTTAGTAATCAAATTTAAGATTTTTGAATCTATATTCATTTCAGGAAGAATTGCAATTTGTCATATTAAGGACATTTAAAATATTCATATGAAAAGAACTTCATGAAGACTTTACTAGGAATGCTACTAATAATCCAATATAAGTTTAGAAAATTTAATAAAGCTCCTTCCTTAAGTTGATTCAAGTGAAGCCAATTTTTCATTAGATATCTCCTCAAGCTTCTCCTCACTTATTTTTCTTTTCTTTTCTTCTTCTTTTTTTAGGATCTTTTCATTCCTTTCTTTTCTTTTTCTTTTTTTCTTTTTTAAGTGGCGATTGCTATATCTAGATAGTCTTTAATGATTTTAAACTTCACTATCATCTTCTTAAATTTAAAACTATATACCTTTCTTTACTTTATAAATACATATTAGTTTATGATTTTTCAGAAAGTCTCTTTCTTTTCTTCTTACATGAAACTCTAAATTTTTTAATACTTCAAAAATATAATTTTTTTACTTTAAATTGAAAAGCATAGTCTTATCCTATCATACCAAATATCTTTAACTTTAGAATTGACCTTTATTATTAAAAATTTTGACCTAAATTTATCACAATATTTATAAACATAAGTATAGTCATTTAAAGTTAAGTCTTAATATCCCCAAGTCATGTTAAATTAAATTTAAAAATATAGTTAATTGAGGACAAATAAAATTTAGTTTACTTCTTTTCAAAAGAAAATTTTCTTCCCCCAAACTTAGGTTTTTAAGTAATTTTAAAAGTGTTTTAGTACAAAGTTTTAGTAGGTGAAAGAAAACAGAGGATTTCTGATTAAGAAACTGGGCTCTGGTATACTGCAGGTACTGACTTTAAAAATATACACATAGGCTTTAAAGCATTAAATAAAATATAATATATTCTAAATAAATTGTTGAGAATAGAAACACTAAAACTGAAAAACAAAACTAAAAATACTACAAATGCAGAAAAAGTAAAAGTTTATAGTTACTATTACAATTATGTCCACAACACAACATGAAAGTTTTTACTACAATAGTTCTCAAATGAAAATACAACACATTTCAATCACAAATAACAAGAAAACAAAAAAAAAATATTAAACTTATTAAAGTATCAGTCTTCATCTCATTCCTCCTCATCATCATTTTCTTCTTCTTTTTCATCATCTTCATCCTAAATAGGAGCATAGGAAGTGAAACTAGGGTAAGAGGAAATTCCACATTAGGCTCTCCTCTAAGATGTCTCACCATGACATTCTCAAAATCAATATCATGTTGAACTCTCCTCTAGTTATATTAATCATTATAAGCATTTCTTGCTCCAATCTCTCCCAACTGGCCCTGAATATTAATTATGTCCATTTGTTGAATTATGAGTTGGTTCATAATGTTTTCTAATGATGCGGGGCGAGAAGTAGATGCCTCTGCAGCTGATGTAGAGGGTTTATCCCTTCTTCCTCCTCTAGATTCAATAAATGACTCAACTCTTTGAATCATATGCCTCCCATTAGGATTCTATGGTTGTAATCTTTCTTCATTTCTATGGGACTCTACTCCTAATTGCTCACATAAACTGAAAATCAGAGCAGGGTATCCCAAACCACTAGCTGCAGAGCTACCATCTATACTTCGAGCATGATGAACTATAAGTGCACCAACATCTATTGCTTTCATGTTTTGAATGCAATAGTTCAACACAACTCTATCTTTAGTAACATCGGTATGATGTTTTGTTGGCAATAATTTAGCAGAAATAAAGTGATGTGATACCTTTGACTAGATAGTCAACATGGAAGCAGGGAAGTTAACTATCTTGTTATTCTTAATCTTTCACTCTCCTTTTTCATCAGTCAAAAAGGCAAGCACTTCATCCAGTGTGAATCAATACCCACAAATGCAGTGTACTCATTGAAAAATACATTTCTCAGCCCATAAAAAGCATTGATCTGATTAACAGTAAATTCAACTAGTTTACCTTTAACCAGTATGTGGTCACAAGCAATGAACCTCACATTAGCATAGAACTCCCAAATCATGGGAACAATTGCTACTGCAGTGAAGTAGCAGAATCTCTCCTGATTTCTAGTGAGGATCAACCTTTCGATATCGCCACCCAGGTTTGTAAACGCGCTTTCTTAGATCAATCTTTTGGTCTCCCTTTGAGTATTATAACTGTGTTGCGCCTCGAAGTTAACGAATCATTGTGAATCAAAATCTTCGGATGACATTCCTCTCTTAACTCGGGGAGCCATTGGAAATTCTATGAAAATCCAAATAAATTTCAAACAAATTAATAAATAAAAAATCTAACTCCTCAAGCAAGATTATTTGGTTAGAAACTTTTCACCATGAGTTTTCTTCAAGCTTTTTCATCAAAAATCCTAAATTTCAGATCTTCCATAATGTACAAAAAATCCATGGTGAAAATCAAAATTTTCTAAGTTAAAATGATGCTCTTACCAAGAGATGGTGAAATATATGATTTTTTGCCTCCAAAATCTTCTCTACCATCCTCACTGAGAAGCCCTAGCTCAAGGTTTAGAGGTAGGAGACTACCCATGCCGTAAAAATGGAGCTTGTTCGTGCGATGTCATGGTTTCTATGTCAATCTGACGTGTTTGGGTCTTTGGCATGTCATGCGCAAAATCTGACGCATCATGCGCCAGCGCTCTGTAAATTGACACATCATGCCCCAAAGCTTAAATTTACCATATTTCAGTTTCTGTGAAAATCTGCTTCGTATCGCCTTACGTCAACCTCTAATTAACTTAAATGAACATGTCTAAACATATATAAACATCACTTTAACACCAAACTTTCACAAACAACACAAAACTCACTTTTAAATATAAAACCCAGGCTATTACAAACTAACAGTTTTCAAGCCAACAAACATCAAATCTAGTGTTCTAAAGCAAACCAACATCCTAACACTGAAATCTAAACATTAAAATAAAAATCATAAACATAGATAGTGCGACAATAGAAATGAAATGCAATCAAACTCAACAAACTAACTTTAGCAATACTAAACAAAATGTTTCGTGCATAAATTAAGTTCAAACATCTTCTTCACTCTCGTTCTCTTGGATATCCCCCATCGATTGGTAGTGCACATACAAGTTGTAGAAAAGTCGATATGGAAACTCATTAGTTGAATCCTCTCCATTCCAAGAATGTTTCTTGAACATATGTACCAAACCATCTTCAATACACCCAGTATGTTCAAAATGTTCCTTAAGTCTCCAATCCAGATGATCCAGCATTTCATAAGTATTCCCAATCACATGCATAAGACTCTGTGCCTCTCTCTGTATCTTCTTGATTCTCTTCAAAAGTGCATTAGAATTATATTAGGGCTGAATAGGTGATGAATTCTAAGATCCTTGATCCATCAACACATTCATATCATTTTCATCTCCCATTCCAATACAGCTGCAATAGACTTCAGGATCCATCGGCTTCCAAGGAAGAAACACTTTTTCCCAACTTTCATATGGTACTTGCGATTGACTGCACAGTAGGAAAATAGTGGATGGATGTTCAAGTCCAGTTGCATATCCATTCACAATCAAACCAAAAATAAAATTTATAATTATGGCTCCAATATCAACACGCTTTCCGATTTAAATGCAATAATTTAAAATAACGCTCTCCTTTATTACTTTACTGATCTTCACAGTAGGCAGTAATTTTGATGAAATAAAGAAGTTCCATGCCTTAGAAGTATGATTTAAAAATGATGATGAAAAACTTACATGCCCATCATCTCTTGTCTCCCAATTCACATATTCATCCGTAAGGTATCGGCAGAGTTCATTCATATTGTCTCTCATAAGGGTAAAATTTGCATAATGGCAGATAGACACATTCTCAATCATAAACATCTTGTTTATTCTTGAAGGAGTTAACTGCAAAAACCTACCTCGCACATAGACTATTCCTTGGTTGATCCCATGAAGATTTGCATAAAACTCTTTCACCATAGGGACGACTGCAGTGGCAGTAGTATAACAAAGCACTTCCCAACGCCTCTGCACAATAATCTCCTCCACTCGAGTATTCAATGTGTTGAATCCTCGATTCACAAATCTCCTTTCTTTGATTAGTCTCTTCTTCACTAGAACTTGATCATGTAATTTCTGTGCATCAAAACTGACCAACTTTCTCATGTTGAAAATTTTAAATCTAGCAATGTTTCTAGAGTAGGAAGCCATAAGTATTGAAAAATGGTAACTCTTCCCCCATTCCTCCCCCCCCCCCAAAAATTCCCTTGTTTTCCCCCTTAAAATAGACTTAGGATTCGTATTTTTGGAGTTTTAAAGAGAAGAAACCGCCAAAAAATGCCGAAAATTGCTTTTCGAAATGTTTTAGTCATTTTCTTCACCATGGCCCGTCATACACGAGCTCTCTGGAATTCGACGCATCATGCGCCAGTTTCAAAACTGCACTTTTTTTATTTCGGTCCAATAAATTCTAAATTTTTCCATAAAATTAGGCAAATAAAGATGTTTCTATATATTTTATAAAGATGTTTCTATATTAGGCAAATAAAGATGTTTCTATATATTTTTCTCAAATACACGGACTTCATAAAAACCTAAACATAAATAAATGTAAAATATTTCAAACAAATAGCAACACTTAAAAGCAAACTAAACAACGATTCATATAAGTTGCCTCCCACAAAACGCTTGGTTTAATGTCTTCAACCTGACATTCCTAGTCTTATTCTGGGAGACCCAATATTATAATTCCTTTAAAAGCTGGTCTTTGAACATCAAAATATGATTTCAATCTGTGCCCATTCACTTTAAATATTCTTCCAGTCTTGGGGTCTCTAATATTAACTGCTCCATAAGGATAGACTTTTATAACTCTGAATGGCCCTTTCCACCTAAACTTCAATTTTTCAGGAAATAATTTCAATCTTCTATTATATAATAAAACTTCCTGTCCAGGTTCAAATTGTCTTTTCATTATCTCCAATCATGATATTCTTTCATTTTTTTCTTATAAATACTCACATTATTATAAAATCAATTCATAATTTCCTTAAGCTCTTTCAAGTGCAATAATCTTTTCTCACCATCTTTTTTCAAATTGAAATTGAATTCTTTTATAGCCCAAAAAGGTTTATGCTCCAATTCGACTAGTAAGTGAAAAGTCTTCCCAAAAATTAATCTATATGGGGACATTCTTATAGGTGTCTTATAAGCAGTCCTATATGCCCATAATGTTGTTTCTAATCTAACAGACCAATCCATTTTATTAGGATTAACACTTTTTTTCAAAATTCTCTTAATTTCTTGATTAGATACTTTTGCTAAACCACTAGTCTGGGGATGATAAACAGTTGTAATTTTATGCATTACATTATATTTTTTCATAAATCTTGCAATTATTGCATTTCTAAAATGAGATCCTCTATTGGTAATGATTACTCTCGACATTCCATACCTTGTAAAATATTTTTAATTAAAAATTTTGAAACACTCCGAGCATCACATCTAAATAAAATGATTTCTTCAATCCATTTTGAAACATAATCTACTGCAATCAATATATAAATATTTCTGAATGAAGGTATAAATGGTCACATAAAATTCAATCACCATGCATCTAAAATTTCAATTTCCAAATAAAAATTTAGATAGTAGGCCAATAAAATTCAGATTGCAAAATTTTATAAACAGTTCTGTCATCCCCAAAATGGCCTCCAAATTCAGAATTGTGACATTTCTGAATAATTTCTTGAATTTCTTTATAAGGCACACATCGTCTCATTACTAAATCTTTACATTGTTTATATAAGTAAGGATCATCCAAAAAATAAGATTTTGCATCATGAATAAATTTCTTTTCCTGCTGTTTTGTAAGTTCATATGGTAAAATACCACTAACAATATAATTTACAATATCAACATACCAATATATTTTCTATCCTTTTATAACATAAAGTTGTTTATCAGGAAGAGTTTAAATAATTTCTTTTTCCAAATTAAATATTTCTTCCTGTTCTAGCCTAGATAGATGATCAATAATTTGATTATCAGTCTCTTTTCTATTGATCATTACAAAATCAAACTCTTGCAAACTCTTGCATCAGAACTTGCATCAGAACTACCCATCTAATTAATATTGGTTTAACATCCTTCTTTTGCATCAGATATTTAATAGTCGAATGGTCAGTATGCAAAACACATTTAGCTCCAATCAGATATGATCTAGACTTATCAAAAGCATATAAAAAGACTAATAACTCTCTTTCAGTAGTGGTGTAATTAATCTGACCATTATTAAGAGTCTTACTAGCATAGTGTATGACTTTAAAAAGCTTATCATATCTCTGCCCTAAAATAACTCCAATAGCAGAATCACTTCCATCACAAATTCATTCAAAAGTTTTCTCCCAATTAGGTGAAATAATTATAGAAGCAGTGATCAATTTTTCCTTTACAGATTCAAAGGCTTTAAGGTAATCTTGGTTAAAGGCAAATTTTGTATCTTTTTCCAAAAGTTGGCATAAGGGTTTAGTAATTTTTGAGAAGTCTTTAATATATCTCCTGTATAATTCAACCTGTCCTAAAAAGATCCTAACTCATCTTACAGTTGTAGGTGGAGGTAGGTTTGAAGGTGGAGATAGGTTTGATATAACCTGTATTTTTGTAGGATCTACTTCTATGTCATTTTCTGAAATTTTATGTCCAAGCACAATTCCTCCTGTAACCATGAATTGACATTTTTCCCAGTTCAATACGAAATTAGTTTTTTCACAATATTTTAGAACTTTCTTTAAATGATTTAAACATATTTTGAATACATATTTTGACACAGAAAAATTGTCCATAAAGACTTCAATCCCTTTTTCAATCAAATCACTGAAAATTGACATCATACATCTTAAAATTGACATCATAATTGACATCATACATCTTTGACATGTTGCAGGTGCATTACATAATCCAAAGGGCATTCACCGAAAAGCAATCTTTTTATAAGGACTAGTGAATATTGTTTCTCTTGATCCTGTGGAGCAATAGGTATTTGATGATAAACAGTATATCCATCTATAAAATAGAAGTATCCATCCAGAAAACAAAAATATTTATGCCCAGCCAATCTATCCAACATCTAATCCAAAAAGGGTAAATTTAATTGTCTGTAATATATGCAGATTCTCCAACCAGTGACTTGTCTTATTGATATTAATTCTTTATGCTCATTTGTCACTACAGTCACACCTCCTTTCTTTGGAACACAGTGAATTGGACTTACCCAAGCACTTTCTGAATTAGGATATATTATTAACATCTAACCATTTTAAAATTTCTTTCTTCACTACTTCTTTCATTATAGGATTTAGTCTCCTTTGAACTTTCTTTGAGGATCAGCTCTTGGTTTATGTTGATCTTCTAATAAAATTTTATACATACAAATTGAATCAGCTAATGTCTTAATATCAGCTAATGTCCATCCAAAGGCTTTCTTATTTCTTTTTAAAGTTTCCAACAACTATTGTTCTTGCATATGAGTTATTTCTAAGGATACTATAACAGAAGGATACTATAACAGAGATACTATAACAGATAATGTAGATAAATCTCCTTAGAATGCATACTTTAAATGTGTAGGAAGTGTTTTCAGTTCTAGTTCAGGAGGTTTCTCAATAGATGAAATAAAATTCTTATTATTTTTTGTAGGATCTAACATTTTAAATTTTTCCTTAACTTAATCCAAATCCTCTTTACTCACTTCCATAGATTTGTCGTGAATTTTATCCTCATTTTGATATTCCTCATTTCGTGAATTTTATCCTCATTTTGATATTCCATATATTCTTTTTCAAATTCTCTTTCAAAATTCTTCTTAAAATATTCATGGATTAAATATTCGTTAATATCCATCCTGAAGCATTCAATCTCTTGCTCTTTTAGAGGATATCTCATTTATTTTGCAATATTAAATATAACCTCTTGATCACTAACTCTCATGGTTAGTTCTCCTTTCTACACATCAATCAAATCTCTTCTAGTAGCTAGGAATGATCTTCCTAAAATGATAGGAACTTATTTATCTTCCTCCATATCTAATACAATAAAGTCCACAGGAAAGATAAATTTATCAAACTTTACCAACACATCTTCTATAACTTCTTTAGGATAGGCAATCGAATGATCAGCTAATTGAAGAGTTACAAGTGTAGGTGAACTATCTCTTAAGCCCAACCTTCTTAAAATTTATAACGACATAAGATTAATACTGGCTCCAAAATCACATAATGCTTTTCCATAAAATCATTTGCCAATAACACAAGGAATTGTAAAACTTCTAGGATCCTTAAGTTTTTCAAGAAGCTTTTTTTGAATTATAGTGCTACACTCTTCACTGAGTGCAACAGTTTTATTATATGCAAATTTCCTTTTCTTATTAAGTATATCCTTCATGAACTTCACATAGCTTGACATTTATTCCAAAGCTTAACTAAATGGAATGTTTATCATTAATTTCCTCAAGATTTCCAAAAATTTTGAAAATTGGTTGTCTCTGTTCTTCCGCTTCAATCTTTGAGGAAATGTAGGTGGTGGTCTTTCTATAGAGATTTTCATTTGTTTAATAGGACTTTCTGACTCAAAATGAAAATCTTCACCCAATTTTTCATTTTCCACCTCATCTTTTTCAATTTCAATATCTTGTTAAACTCTTTTTTCTAATTCTTTTCCATTCTTAATTGAATAGCTTTAATTTGCTCTTCATTCTGATCTTTAAGATTGACTTCAACATTATTTGGCAATGTTCCTAGAGGTCTATTGTTAAGTGCCGTAGCAATACATCCCAATTGATTTTTCATGTTTCTGATTGTTTCTGATTGCAGCTTCCAATTGATTTTTCATGTTTCTGATTGCAGCTTCTTGACTTTGTAATTGACTTTCCATTTGTAATATCAATTCTTTCATTGATAACTTTTTCTCCTTATCCTGCAAATTATTAAAACCTGGGGGGTAATAAGGTTTATAAGCTTGATTCCCTTGATTGTTGGAGTTTTCCTATAGTTTTGCAGTATTTTTTCCCCATTGCAGATTTGCAGCATTAGAATTATTGTTACTCCAACTAAATTGTGGATGATTCTTCCAACCAGGATTATAATAATTGACATAAGGATTTATAGAACTATTGTTTATTGTATTTAAAGTTTCATAGAAAGATTGAGATTCTATCATTTGTCCCAACGAGTTTTCCTCAAGTACAGGTGTTGTCAAGTACAGGTGTTTTCCTCAAGTACAGGTGTTGTCTGAGAATAATTCATTCCACATTGATCTATCTTCTTCGATATAGTAGCTATTTGTGCAGCTAACATATATATTGCATCAAAATCATGATAACTAGCTACTTTTTTTGGATTTACCCTTTCAGAGGGTCATTAAAAATTATTAATAGCCATCTCTTCAATTAATGAATAGCCATCTCTTCAATTATCTTCAATTAATGAATATTCTTCATTGAATGGTTTTGACATTAATTATCCACCAGTACCAGCGTAAATTATCAATCTAAGAGATCTAACCAACACAATATAAAAAGTTTGAATTATTAACCAATCTGGCAATGCATGGTGTGGACACTTTCTAAGGAGATTTTTGAATCTTTCATATGCTTCATAAATTGATTCCCCTCAAACTAACAAAAAGATGTAATATCATTTCTAAGCTTAGCAGTTTTTGAAGGTGGGAAATATTTAGATAAAAATTTTTTAGACAAATCTCCCCAAGTTCAGATAGATCTAGGTGCTAACAAATTTGACCACATCTTAGCTTTATCCCTCAGTGAAAAACGGAAAAGTCTAAGCGTGGCAGCATCATTCGACACTCCATCATATTTAAATGTAGCACACAATTCTAGAAGTAAATTCTTAAAATTAATGGAGTCCTAGATATTGATCCCACAGGAAAGTTGGAAAATCCTATAAGTTAAATTATAAAAATAAAAATAAAGTGTGAAGTTTGAATATTAACTTCTAAAGTGAATGCTATATAAAATGCAGTTGAAAGATAAAATTAACTAACTAAAAACCAAACTTTCAAAAGTAAAATTACTAAAACTAAATCAAGTTTTTATTGATGGAAGATTCAAATTTAAGAAAGCATCATTCTCCTTTACAATGAGTATATGGATTGTGAAGAAATTAAAATCATTTGAAAAAATATATATAAAAACTATTTTGTGTAGAATAGGAGCAATCCTAATCTTTACCCTCTTCCGAGTGCTATAAAAAACATAGACTAATCCACAGGTTGGTCCCTAATTTTGTGGTTAGGCTAGGAGGATGCCAGCTAGAGCCTCGCCCAGCCTTCACTTCAAGACAGCATAACCCTAAAGTCAAGACAGATTTTTCTATTCCCTCCACCCCGTAGGTCACCTTCCCCTTGATCAACGTCTTTTTCTTCTTATGGTATTGAACACGCACCGTCAACCAGCGAGTGGAGTTTACGAAAGGAGCCATGGGAGCTTTCACGGGCTCAGCCTTACGTTTTTTGTTTTTCCTTTCAGTCATTCCTGCTCCTAACCCGCACCTACTCAGAACTCCTAAGAACCTTACCCGCCCGCGGGAACTGAACCTGCTAAAAGACCTATTCCCGCGTGAGGAAACCCGTCCTTCTCTAGCGCCTTTGGTGTATGATTCGACTCCACTTCCTTTTTTCTCTTTGCTCCTCCTACTGCTTGCATCACAGAACAGAAGGACTGCTCCCACTACTGGAGTAGGAGAACCCGGTCTTCGTATATAGGACTTGACCGGGTAAGATGCGGAACTTTCCGGGTGTTTATCGCGTCTTTCCGGGTATATCCGCTTTGGATTCCTTGCTAAAGGAATGCTTGCTGTCAGCTTTCAGTCAAGTGTAATCAAAATTCATGAGAATGATACTACAAAACACGAATTTCATATATAAAAACAAGTTTACAAAGCAAAAGAAATAAAAGTCACAACTTATCTCACAATTCTTCCCAAGCAAATCCCTAGAAGTTCTCCCCAAGCATTTTTTGCTTTACAAGCACACTCAATTCTCTCTTAGAAGTGTAATGAAGAAGAATTATCTCACCTTCCCTCTCTTCTTACAACCCTAGAAGAAAATCTCCTCTTCTCTTCTTCTTGCCTTTAACGCCACCCCCACTTTCTCTCCTTTCGTCCCCCCTAAACTCCTTGGAGTCTTCCTTTTTTATTTTGAGCTGGCTCCTTTCAAAACGAATTCAAAATTCCTTCCTAAATTCCCTCCAAAAGTCAACTCTTTTGAATTCAAAAGATGTGTCATTTGATCAAAAAGATATATCCCTTCATAAAAGAACCTTCCAAAGTGTCTAGATGCAT
>NW_018219706.1:232056-249068 GCF_001263595.1 Phalaenopsis equestris | reverse complement strand
GATGCATTGAATTACTCTGCATTGAATTACTCCAATGGGTGTGTAGAACAAGTGTCCCTTTGAAAATTCGCGCAAAATTCATCTCGAACCGTCTTAATTCGCAAAAGTCATCTCTGTTGTATCATGCTTCAGTTATCTGAATTTTGGCGCATCATGCGCCAAAATCCAAAAATTTACTTTTTTGGGTCCAAATTTCGCCCTTTTTGCCATTTTTGCTCCAAATGCCTAAAAATGATGTACCTGCTGAAAAAACAGGAAAATACCTTCTTTAAAGTGCAATATCACAAAAAATAAGTATAAAATATGTACTTAAATTAATATATTATTTTGGTGTATCAGACGACATCTATAATTGAAGGACCTTGGGTTCATAAACATATTAAAATAAGATAATGCTAAAAAGGACATTTTGTTATCTAAAATTGTATATAATAACACTACTCGAGTACATCAAAAACATGAAAACTACAACAAAATTTCACAACATCAACACAATAATAGAATTCCAAAATAATTACACTTAAATAACACCTAAAAAATGTCACAATAACACATTAATAACATCTCAATAACACCACAATCCCACTTTAATAACACAAAAATATTACAACTTCAATAACACCGAAATAATACCTCAATTACACCACAATCTAAAGAGAATAACTCCACAATATCACATATATAACAATTTAGTAACACCTAAATAACACAACAATAACAACAGAATAACACCACAATAACACCAGAATCACATCTATATAACACCACAATCCCACCTCAATAAAAACCCAAATATGACACCTCCAATAACACTAAATAACACCACAAAAATACCAAAAAAAATTCCACAAGCCGGCCTAAATAACACCAAAAATACACCACAGTCCCACAAAAATAACACCAAACTCCCACCACAAATAAAACTACAATAACACTAGAATAACACTACAATAACACGAGAATAACCTCTGAATAACACCAAAATAACCATACAATAACTTCATAATAAAACTATAATAACACCTCAATTAAGCGAAAATACTATAACTCTAATAACACAAATAACACCAGGTTACACAGGAATAACATTGCAAGCGTAACAACAGAAACACACCAAAATAACACAACATTTCCTTCTCGGTAAAACATAAAACATAAATAATGTCATAATATAACTGCGATAACACCACAATCTCTTCTCAATAAAATCGAAACATTATTGTGATGTTTTTTTGGTGTTATTTCAATATTATTGTGCTGTTATTTTGTAGTTATTTTGGTATTATCATGACGTTATTGTGGTGTTAGTTGTTTTATTAGTTGTTATTCATGTGTTATTGTTGTGTGTTTTTTAATGTTATTTTGATGTTATGTTGGTGTTTTTTTGTGTTAGTATGGTATTTTTTGTGTTTTTAAGCTGTTATTGTGGTAATGTTGAGTTGTTATTACGGTGTTGTTGTGTTATTTAGTTGTTATTGTGGTAGTATAATGGTGTGAGTATGGTGTTATTTTGGTATTAATTTTTGTGTTATTTTGGTATTATTTTGGTTTTATTGTGGTGTTAGTGTGGTGTTATTTAATTAATACTATTTAGTTATTGTTATGCGATTTTGGTGTTCTTTTGGTATTATTTCGGCATTGTTAATTTTTTTATTTTAGTATTATCTTTGTGTTATTGTAGTGTTAGTGATAATATGGTCTTATTTTTGTTTTATTTTTGCTTTATTTTGGTGCTACAGTAGATCGTTTGAACAATGCATGAAAATATTGTATGATGCAATGTTTTTCTCGATACATTAGACTTTTGAATAAAAGTACAACCACAAAAAAAAAATTACCTTGATGATTTCTGTGATTAGGCTCTTTGTTGTCCTTCTTAGGCTCTTTGGTTTCCTTCTTCGTTCGGTCTTTCGTCTCCATCTTCTAAGGCTCTTCAGTTTCCTTCATCTCTTCCATTGTTGTATATTAGCTTGCTTCAAGATGAAAAAAACTACATGAGTCCGCACCCTAAATCCTAATTCTTCACGCAAAGCTTGTATCGGAAAAACCTTAACATCACAAGACTTACATGACAGCAAAATGGGACTTTGAATATATCTCGGCCGACGAACGACAGTGCGAACCCTATCTACTAGAGTCGCGCAATGGGAAACTCTAACCGACGACGAATAACGAAAATGGAGAGTGAAGAGCAGTGTAGTTGGGTTTTCTTTTCAATGCAATGATCCCTACATTATGATTCTGCCCGTTTTGTTTTCGAGGCAACGGGTGAATTCGGATCGGGTCGTGCCTTAAAAAGAAAACACATTTTCATTTTTTTATCGGTGGGACCAAAATTTACAGGTAGCAATATTTCATTTGCGTCGCAATATTTTTTTCCAAAACAAAAAAGATAATCTAGAATTCAACATGAATAACTTTCAATTTAAAAGAATGCAGAATCAAACCAAAAGCTGGCTTAGTTTAAGCCAAACTATAAATCAAACAAACTCAAACCCACGATAAACCAACACCCGCCAATAAGTAATTATTTAAATTTAAAAGAACAAAGAATCAAACCAAAATAAGCCTCAAGTTAGACAAGCCGTCGATTGCCTTAAAACTATGAATCTTTTTTTTTGTGTGTGTAAATTACCGCTAATAATCATAATCCCGCTCAGGACAGCAAATGAATCATCAACTGCATTATTTTATGAAGTGAACCCAAAAAAAAAAAAAAAAGAGCTTTGTCGTTTATGTATTTTCCTACGATGCCTGGAAATTACAGACGAATTGGTCATCCACTTTCCCTGCAAACACCCCTCTGCTTCCACTGACATCACAAATCACGTGCTCCGTCAAATCATTTATTTTAATGATTAACATGAACACATATCAACCGACCAATTATTGATCCAACGTAATCAAGTAAGCATCAATTAATTAATTATACAATACTTCAGGTGCAGCACACCGCCCTACAACACCGCCCTACGCCCTACGCCCTACGCCCTACAAATATTTATGCCCATTAAACCTTAGATTGATTCGCATTACATTCTTGATGTCAATGGAGGAAGGCTTGCTTGCAAAAGAAGAGAGAGAAGTGACGACCGGTTTGGAGTTTAGAGAAGAGGGAGGGAGGCTTGGTAGGGTGGCAGTGCCAATGGTCATTGTTTCTGTGGCACAATATATGATTAACGTTATATCGACGATGTTGGTGGGGCATCTCGGCGAGCTGCCTCTAGCCGGAGCTTCTATTGCCGCCTCTCTCACCAGTGTTACTGGCTTTACCATTCTGGTAATTGAAAATGTCCATTTCTATCACAGAATTAACATTTCAAACTTTGACACCATAATGATGAAAATACGTATTGCTCAGAAACTCAGTGTCAAAACCTATACTTTGGCTAAGTAATCATCATTTTTTGCATGATCAACAGATTGGAATGGCAAGTGCATTGGAAACTCTATGCGGTCAAGCTTATGGAGCACAGCAATACCAGAAGCTTGTAATACACACATGCAGTGCCATCTTCTCTCTTACATTAGTCAGCCTTCCTATTTCTATCATATGGCTATCAATGGGAAAACTGCTTCTATTCATAGGTCAAGACCCAAAAATCTCAGAAGAAGCAGGGAAGTTTGCGGTGTGGACCATCCCAGCAATCTTTGCCTACGCCGCATCTCAACCTTTAATGAAATTTCTCCAGTCACAAAGCGTCATTCTACCCATGCTTCTTAGCTCCATAGCTACTCTTTGCTTTCACATACCAGTCTCTTGGTATCTTATTTTTAAGTCGGGATTGGGCATTGTTGGGGCTGCTCTTTCCATAAGCATATCATATTGGATGAATACAGTCATGCTTGTACTGTATATATTTCATTCTACTACTTTCAAGAAAATGTCTTTGCCACTCTCAAAGGAGGCTTTCAAAGGAATCAAACAGTTCTTTAGATTTGCTTGTCCAACAGCAATCATGATATGGTATCATCTGTTTAATTACTTTGAAAAGTTCATGCTTTAAAAATTTTCAATTAATCCAGTGTTCGCATGCAACGTCATCTTCCCATGTTTGAATTAACTTTACTTCATGTATCGTTTGTTTCTCATATGTGCTGCAAAAGAATGCCGCAAAATAAGCAATATGTACTTTGCAAAGAAATTATAGTGAATGCATTAATGTACATGCAGTCAACCAACATCCCAATTTCTTACAATTTGCCAAATTATTGCAGTCTTGAATATTGGTCATTTGAAATGTTGATTCTTCTCTCTGGGCTTTTGCCAAAGCCAAAACTTGAAACATCTGTGCTATCCATATGGTAGGCAGAAATTAAAACTTATAAATTTTAGCAATTCTATTTTATTGGCAAAAATGCTCTGATGCTATTCTGTATTTGTGGACAGTCTCACAACCATATCACTACTTTACAACATTCCTTATGGACTTGGAGCTTCAGCTAGGTAATTTTTATGGAAAATCGTTCAATTATATGCGTGACGTGATATCTTCGTTTGTGTTGAACTGATAGAGTCATTTTTTCTATTATTAGCACGAGGATATCAAACGAATTAGGAGCTGCAAATCCAAAAAGAGCTCGTTTAGCTGTACATGTTGTCATGTTTATTATAGTGATGGAAGCCATCATAATGAGTGTGACTTTATTCTCCATGCGTTACATTCTGGGTTATGCTTACAGCAATGAGGAGGAGGTAGCAGATTACGTTAAGGATATGGTTCCATTGGTGTGTCTAACGGTTTTTATGGATAGTCTTCAGGGCGTGCTATCAGGTAATTTTCATGTTTTCTCCTTAATAAATAATATTCATCATCTAAGCTTTTTATTGAGAATTCGATGTATTTGTGAGAAAAACATCACAATATAGATATTCTAGACAATCATTTTATAACTATGGAATATAAATGTAGTTCAATATGATAATTAAAATGTAAGAATGATGGTTTTAAGCATCATAGCACAATAGTTGACACAAAGCTTCTGTAAATTTCAAGTATTTGCTAACATATTTTTGTTCTCAAAACTTTCTTATTCAAAAGTTTATTTTCAAATAAAATACTTATAGAATTGAGTTTCCTGGTAATTATGTGAGGAAGGTGAATGATTATACTGGAAATAAAATCTGACCAAGTTTAATAATATTAAATAATCACAAAAGGATTGAAAATTATGTGTTCGATTGTTTTTATAGAAGCAAGAACAGCGTAACAACTATCGAAACAGAACGAGCATCTTAAAGCTAACCTCAGAATTCAACTTTTTAATTGGCATTTGAATTAAGCATTTGTTTCATTTGTTGGTTTATTGAATTTTTCTTCAAGCAAACGAGTGACATTCAAGCAATGTCTTAAAGAATAAACTTGGAGTTTCATAAATAAAGTACTATGGTTTCACAAGACACTTTGATCCTGGACAAGATTTCTTCATACAAGCTTTAAAAAGGTCATTTCTTCATACAAGTTTTATTGACCGAGTAAATAGAAAATTTCATTAATCATAATATATTAATGTAAACTTGGTGTGATGAAAACCCTTGGGTCAGCCATTTTGAAATCAACCGCTGCAACCTCAAAGCAATATTTGGCATGAATAAATATAAAGTGCTCGATCAAAAAATTATAAAAACTCCACTAAAATAGATTTTATCTATAAGTTATGATCACACTCTAATGTGTCAAAATTCCAATGCATTGTACTCTTTTCTTGCTAGCCTGTCTTTCCAGACAACGCCAGTTCTCATAGGTTCGAAGAAATAAATAATTAAAAATTAAACAAAGATGTTGTACATAAGAACATATAAATATTTGGAGACAGTAAACAAATGAAAGTCAACCATGATAATATATCTCCCCTGATTAACCGTCTTTTTGTGCTTATAACCTTCATATCATAATTTTATTTTTGTACTTGTAGGTGTTGCACGAGGATGCGGATGGCAGAACATTGGTGCGTACGTAAACCTCATTGCATTTTATCTGATTGGAATCCCAACAGCTGTAGTTCTTGGTTTTATATTGCATAATGGAGGGAAGGGGCTTTGGATTGGTCTTCTATGTGGATCTACGGCTCAAACAATCTTGCTTTCTTTTGTAACAATTCTAACGAACTGGGAGAGACAGGCTAGTTCTTCACCTTAAACTCAATGGATATACATCAAAGAAATTTTTTGTCTATATATGTACATTCGAAGTTTATTCTATGTAAGTTGGATCATAAAATAAAATATTTTAACAAATTTTAACTTTGAATTTATTGATTTATCATATAGGTAGAAAGGGCGAGAGAGAGGCTATATAAAGAAACAGTAACATTGGTGAACAACTACAAGTGAATGTGGATTCATACTTGCTCTATCTTGTAAGGCTGAAAGATGAGAGAGATTTCAGATTTTGAAGACTCGAATGCACGATGCTGGCTCAAGCAGTATTTTTGGTTCTGTTTAGCGCGTAAATTTTAGGGATTCTAATAGATTATTAATGTTATACAACGAAAAAATTAATTCAAAAGCACAACACATTTGGAGAAAGTTGGCTAAAAGTTTCATTATGGATAATACTCAAACTAAAAAGAACCAAAGTCTTTTCGGAAACTTGGTACGTTTTTATGTTTCTCCCTATTTATGTGATTGAGCACCTCTGCAAAGTCTTGAGCAATAATATGTCCGGCTGAGTTCCAACATCCTCATGCACATGTATAGATGATTTTCAGCAAAGCTTGGATGCTCCTATTGTTTCGAAAAGTTGTTTTAATTTCGAGATTCGTGTTAAGTTAGCTTAATATTTTGTTACATTTCTTGTACATTGTATAACAGTTTTTATGGCTTGTGTTACTTATAAGACTGGATATTTCTTTTGAGGTTATACATAGATCGCTTGTCCAATTCATAATCTTGAGGTGGGATCAAAGAGGTGTTGGGTCCAAAGTCAAGGGTGGTGAAGATTACGTCTTTATTTTATCATTTGGTTTGATGTAGTTAGACATATATATTTATTTAAAACTCTACAAACCTCCTCCAAACATTTGGAATTCAATTTAAAATTAAAATAAATGATAAAAGTCCTCACTTTTTAAAATATGTTTTCCATCTCAATGAAACCACAAGCATTTAGATTTAAATGGTTCTGAACAAAATCATATTCACAATAAGCATTTTTTTAATTCCATTTAAAAAACCTATGAACACAATCTAAGGAAGCTTACAATCCTATTATGATTTTCCTCAATCTATGGAGAGATTGTTGATGGACAGGATCAGACCCAATGCATAGGCCCAATGAGATCATTTAGTTTATAGAGATGTAGTTGGAGAGAGTCTCTTGAGGATTACAACCAATATGAATATATTTTTGTCCATATTCTTGAAGAGTCCAACTAAGATTGCAACCAGTCTGAATATATTTTGTTCCATATTCTTGAAGCGGTAATGCTTGATGGCTATAAGGTATCAAATATCACTAATTAAAAATATATTTATCTTACATGGATAGATTCCATTTAATATTAAAAGAATGTTGCGGTAATTTTATCAAAAAATTTGTTTGATGTCAAGAAGTTCGAGAACAAAGCGCGTATTTGGTTAGGCATCATAACGTAGAGAATCATTTGGAGGCCAATGAGAATGTGGGTTCACTTGAGTTCACATACCAATTTAAGAAAAGAAAGAAAATAATTGATTTTGCTTAGAAACATCATTTGGGAGATGTCACAAATTATAGAATAGATCAAGACAATATAATTATACATACTACAGATCGAGACGATCCATTAAGAGAGTCTCCAGAAAGAATAATAGATGTTGAAGACAATGTATTGACGGGTGATGCAACAATTCAGGAAGATCCTGAAGAGGTTGAACGATTAGTGAAGAGTGTTCTAGAGTCGCTAACCCATATAGTAAATAACTATTTCTATTCACAACTGTAGTTTCTAATATTCCATTAGTTTTTATGTTATAGAAAAATGATATTGTTTTACAGGCTCTTTGCACATCGTTCCATCTAGATCCCTCTAGCACTTTAACTGTACTGCTGAAGAGCATTCATTAGTTGAAGTTGCACATAGCCTCAGTGGAGAAGATATACATAGTCCAATTACAGAGCTTGCAGTAGAAGATGTACATAGTCCAGATGGAGAGCCAACAGTAGGAGAAGCTTAACATTGCTCTGTTGGAATGACAAGAGATTAACTAATAATTATTGATGATAAAGAAAATCCCAATCAAGAGGAGACAAATGTGCCGAGCCAGAGCTTCAATCCATATGCCTACGCTATAGTGGTACTAATAATTATTTATAGCAGCACCTAATCATATATAGAAAATAAATTGATATGTTACGAGTCCACATTATTCTGTTGTAGTCTCATGTTGCGGCCCCGACACTTCCACTTGATCATCCTGCTAGATCAGTGATTCTACTTGAAATGTAGGATGTAATAGATAGATGTATTGCCAACTACCCTGGGGTGTAAGTAAACATTCTTTGTTAGATTGTAACAAAATATTTCTAGTTCGTCTGATGTTATTGTAACAAACTTTTTTCTGTTAACGATGCAGACATGATATCATCCTAAGCAGGGGTAAAGTCATACTAGAGCGTGGTGCACTTGAGGATATATTAATGAACTGTTGGTTCGGGAATGAACATGTCAATATGTTTGTCATTATGTTGGCTGAAAGAAGGAAATGGTCACTTGCACTGTACAGAAAATACATATATGTGTCCCCACTGTATTGGGTATTTACAAATATTTAATTTAATCGATTATTTTAAAGCTTAACTTCCGTTGTAAATTGAATAGATATCGTTTGTTATTTTTTCTTTTATTACAAATGTTAAAGACAATAAAAGGTGATACTGCAACATTAACTAAGGATATCACAAAGGAAGCAAATAAAGATAATGAACTCATTTTATTTCCTATAATTAATAATCAACATTGGATTTTGTTAGTAGGGGAGTTGAAGGAAAGAAAATGCAAAATATATGACTCGCTACCTAACCCGATGCATAAAGCAGTTGCGTAGAACTTGTAAGTACATTTGACACAATTTACATATTGAATTAAGTATTTTTTATTGTAAACAGTAATACTTGATTGAAACAATAAAACCACTACTATCTTTACAGGTCAAACAATTTGCGAAAGATACTGAACAAACATTCCGGTCCAACATAACAAACTGGGCAATGTCCGCTCCTCGAAACGTTTCTACCCAAAGTAACAGCCACGACTGAGGCATATTTGTATGTAAGTATATGGAAACCTTAGTAGAGGTTGACACAACCGAATGGAAAGATCATTTAAACTGCCAAGGTCTTATGGTACAATTTAGAGCTCAGTTCGCCTATGCAATTTGCATGTGGTCTCGCCAAGCATCTTAAGGGAAGAACTGTGCTTTGTAATTTTATGGAAGGCATGTTTGTTGAACTATGATTTGTATAGAGTAAGCGTTATAATATTGAACTGTGCTTTGTAATTTTATTAAGAGTTTTGTAATTTTCTGATAATATGATTTGTAAGTTTTCAAATGATATGTAAGTTTTCAGCAATATGATCTATAAGTTTTCAAATATTTTTTGACAATATATATTTATATGCTTAATTAAAACTCATAAATGAATTTAAATGCCGATACAACTAAGTTTAAATTTTAAATAACGTAGTGGAATTGAGATATAATGTAGTGGAATTGAGATATAACACATTTGAATTGCAAAATAACGCAGTTAAATGGGGATGTAACGCATTTAAATTGCAGAATAACACAGTGGGAAGGCAAATTAACACATGGGGAAGCCAAAATAATGCTTTGGGAATATTCAGAGCACGTTACACGTACGTGTTGAAAGATAAATGACGCAGTGGGAATGGGAAATAACACAGAGGGATGACAAAATAACGTAGCATGTTGGCGAAATAACACTTAGCAAATTTTTGGAGCACGTTACATGTGATATATACGCATTGAAAAGATAAATAACGCAATGGAAATGGGAAATAACATAGAGAAATGAAAAAAAAAAAGCAGTGTGTTGGCGAAATAACGCTTCAAGAATATTTGGAGTACATTACGTGTGATTTATACGCGTTGAAAAGATAAATAACGCAGTTGAATGGGAAATTACACAGAAGGACTGCAAAATAATGTAGTGTGTTGGCGAAATAATGCTTAGGGAATATTCAGAGCACGTTACGCGTGATTTATACTCGTTTAAAAGATAAATAACGCAACAGGAATGGAAAATAACACAGATGGACTGCAAAATAACGAAGCGTGTTGGCAAAATAACGTGTAGAGGATATTTTGCTCACGTTACACACAATTTATATCTGTCGAACAGATAAATAACACAGTTGGATGTGGGAAAAACACACCAGGAAGGTAAAATAACGTAGCCGCAAATTAAGTAATGCAAGGAGAGTATTCAGACCACATTATGCCAGATTAAATCGCACTGCAAAATTGGTAATAGTGCTATTTTTAATATTTCTTGTGTTACTAATATGTTATTGGACTATTATTTGAATGTATTTGTGTTATTAATGTGTTATAAGACTGCTCTTCACATGTTTTTTCATAATTATTAAAGCTGTAACATCAACAACACCATAACCAACGTATTAAAGCAGTAACATAAACAACAACATAATTATTAAAGTTGTAACACAAATACATTGATTTATAATACATCAAAGCTCAATTATGGAATCAATTGATAGTCCAATGAATGTTTGAGATGATATTTGTGAAGGAAAAAATTCCTGTAATGTTGTAAAGAAAACACGTTTTAGAAAAGTAGATTAAAAAGACCTCTCAAATGAAAACATGTTGGATTTCATTTTTATACCTGGCTTAGATAGTCATGCGTAATTGGATTGGATGGCAAAGCAGGTTCCAAGCTTGTTGATTGTTCAAGATCTTTTCATGTACGCAGAGCTTATGGTTAGAGAAGGGAAATAAAATAAGATTGAAGCAGCTCGTTTCATGTAGAAAAATATACTTTTGGATCTCTTATTTTTCTCCCAATATTCTTTAGGCCAAGAAGTGGAAACAACTTTTGGCCTCCCCTTTGCTAGGTCAGCCACATTACATTTTGTTTGTTGTTTTTTCTAGGTATTGCTTCATCAATATCTATAGATAGCTTTTTAATGTTTCCCATAGCTTCAGCTAGATAAATTCATCTCGTTGTGCTTTATTGATTAGTTGGTAAGCAAACTTCTGAGATTGTGAATGGATAGGAGGCCACTTAAAGAAACAACTATCATTTGGAACTCTCTTAGATGCTTGTATAAAAACCTGTTATAGATGTCTCTTTTAGCATGATTAGACTATTGCAATAACAAATATTTTTCAAGAATGAGATTTATTTTAACCATATTAAGAACATGCAGTGCGTGCCCTCTTCATTTCAAACATTCTGCAACTACAAGTGACATTGGAGTTAACTTTGTCAAAATTCACAACCCATGTCTTGCATGTGCCATCATTATCCAAATTTTTTATATAATATTTCAACCCACTATCTGTGGCGAATTCAAGTGTAAGTCCACATAACCCATTAAGCAGCTCTTGCTTGAACATTGAGTAAAGCTTCCTCGTATAAAATGAGGAAGCTTGCCTGAAAATCGTGTTGACTTTAGCCATCAGCATAGTGATAGATTGACTACATTTGAAATCTTCGTCCTTTTCATTCCCACGCCATGATTTCATTATATTTTCAAGGCCGATAAAACAATCTATCAGAGAGCTTGTGGGCTTCAAAATACCATGGCTTATATTATTTATGGACTTGCTTCTTTGAGTTGATAGGATTCACATTCCAAATACTTCTTTATTGAAGGCAGTTGACCATTTGTGTCTGATTTTGTACATCTCATGCAACCACACAATACTGTGTAGGTCACCCACTAACATCATTAATGAACAAGTTTCTTTGAACTCCTCCTCTGAATCGTAATTACTCATGCATTTATAAAAAGTTTGGTGGCACTCTTGATAGAAACTCCACAATGCACTTTTGAAGTAATTTTTTAGTAGATATGTCATTGGCATAATCTATGTCGTGTTTGTGGGAGACATTCTTCAATAGCCCTTGTCATTGCTTGGTCTTGATCAATGAAAAAACTTAATGTATGCTTGTCTCCCATTATTTTTATAAAAGCTTTGAACAACCATTTAAAAGAAACAATAGTCTCCTTGGGCAAGAAGCCAACACCAAACATGACGTTTTGCCAATGGTGGTTAACTCCCACAAAGGGAGCGTAGCATAAGTTATACTTTTTTAATATATAACTTGTATGAAAAATGATTAAAGCCTCAAAACAGTCATAATCTAGCCTGGATAACCCATCACACCAAAAAAACTTGTTATTCTACCATACTCATCAGTTTGGAAATCCCATGAAAACATGCCATCGTCGGCTTACCTCCCCATGAACAATTGAATTAAAGAATTGACATCTCTTTGTTCAATTTTTTCTCTTCTTTCTCTTTGAATGAAATTGAACACATCCCACTCCGTGCATTCCAAATTATCCACTCTCCCAACCTCTGTAGCAATGAAGTTATATGCATTCGTTGCTCTGATCCTTGATCCTGTCATTGATCTCAGGACATCTGCATTTAAGTCAGTTATCTTTCTACTGGAACGAAAAAGATGATTGTCACCACATTCAACCAAAGGATGGTTGTGACTTTTAATGAATTTTTTACTGTCCAGTTGCCTTCAAGGTCAACTGCATACGCACCATAGCTTGACAACCAGTCCTTGTGTCTGACTTTTTGTACTTTACTGTATTGATAAGGTTAGACTTCTTCTTATGACCAGCTTTTTCACAAAGGAAATCTTTGGTCTTCCTTTTCTTTGAATTCGGCCAATAACTACTGTGGTCCTTTCAAACACTGAAACCTACATGATGTGCATATGCACAACAAGTTTCATAAGATTCTTGCTCATTGTGGACGATGGTGCTAAGAAACTTCTCTGCAATTGGATCTGCAAACAGTTCTTTGCTCACATGGCTGCACATTTGCACAAATTAAGTCAGCAAGAATAACATAGCATAACCCCAGCTTAATAGCAGAATAATAGTAGAATAACACAGTAAAACTTGGCCGACATTCATAATAATAACACTACACTAATGCCATAAAACACCACAAAAAAACTAAGAAATAACACCACAACAACAACCAAAAGAACACACAAGAAAAACGTACTAGTGCCACCACTAAGTCTAACAATAATACTACAGTAATGGAAGAATAACACAACAAAATAGTTAAATAACACAATAGTAATGAGCCAAAATACACCATATTACCATTACCATTTACACATGAACAAAATCACTATTATACCACATTGACAATAAAGTAACCCTGAACCCAAAAAAAATAATAGTAACCCAGCATAACACCACAATAACACAATAAAACCTAGCAAGAATGCATGAGAATAACACTAAACTTATACCATTATACAACACCAGTGTAAAAGTAAAACCTAGTTTCAATCTCAAGATACCAAATAACAAATAAAAATAACATACATTATAAAAGTAACACCATTATCAGACCAAGAAAACAACACAGATGTAATTTTGAGCAAAACAAAACTAAAACCTTTAAAGTTTTAGCTAAGCTCACTTCATCTTCCAAGTTAGCCGAAAATGATGGCTGCAACACCTTTAGCATGTTGTCGTTCGACGAGGAGTCCATCGAAGTTGTAAACCCTAAACCAATGGAACAGTTATTAGTAAGCTAGGCGCGACAAAAACAAATAGGTAGCGAAGCTTTTATGAATAAAGATTCGGGTCAGACCGGGCCAAGAGCGTGCATTTTATTTTTTTTTCGGAAATTTGAAAGACACGTGTCAACATTTTATTGGCCACTGAATGGTTCTCTACGCTAGGAGTCCTGACAGAATAGTTTTAAAAAAAAAGACACCTAAAATGTAAAAAAAATTTCTTGAAAGAGACATCACAAGAAAAAGAATTTAAAAATATAAAGCAAATATATGCAATCTTAGAAGTAAAGGTAATTATAAGAAATTTGGCCATCATTTCTTCATCTTTAAGATATACGACCTAATAGTTATCATTGGCAAAGACTCAATAGCAAAGAGAATTTTATCTTAATAGGCTACACAATTAAGTTTATTTATTAATCTAATTGGAAAATCATATGCTTAAAATTTTTCATCCATGTCGGATCGACATTGTTGGCTTTAAGGCTTTTTGGTTGGGTATTTTTAAGAAAGACAAAAATGCATATTAAAAAAATTATTATATTTTGGATGTAATCTTCAAGTTTAATTGTGTTAAATTATTATTTTTTGGTCAATTCCCTAAAACATATTTTCTTCAACATAGGTTACTAATCTCTCTTTCATAGACTAATCTTTTATTTTGCTTTTTAGCAATTTGTTTAAACCTTTTAGTGTGAAAACACTCTTAAACAATTGTTACACCAAAAAAAAAAAAATTAATAACTAATTCAATGGCTTGATTTAGGCCACTTTTTAGATCTCTTACTTTTATGGAAGAAAATTTGATACCAAACCTCAAGTCTTTGATGTAAATTTTAAACTAATTTCTAAGATTCATTAAATCTATTAATGAAATTCATTTTTAAAGGTTGTATAATTTTGAGTTGCCCATATTGATTAGATTTGTTGAATGTGTTAATAAGATTCAAACAGTTCTCTAATAAAAGAAATTCATCATGTTTCTTCCTAAAATAATTATTTAACTCTTGAGGTTTATTTTATTCAACTCTTGAAGTTAAATATAAATGAGTTTTTAGAATGCTCAACTCAATAATGATATAAATTGGTTGTCATGGAGTCAACAACAGGAAAATCAATGAGATTATCTATTATTCTCCATATGAGGAAAAACACAATATTTCCTTCAAATTAAGATGGTCTTTTACATAAGTAGTCTCACTTATTATTTCTCAGTACTCGTGGTCTTCATTTAGATATTGGAATTAAAGTTATTGGATTCAAATGATCTTGATTCTTTAAAGGTTCATAAATAATTTCAACTCATCTTCCATTAAATGTTGAAAAAAATTTAATTTCATAAGTCTATATTTTCACATTAATAAATGGCTTATGTGGGTTAATAGGCTTGTTAGCAGGCACTGCTACCTGGAAACTCCATTTTTGAAAGCACTGCTACAATATACTAATTATCAGGTTGATATATCACACTCAGCTGCGCCAAAGTGTCAGCTATCGTGTACTAGCTACCAGGTTGACCAACCAAGTTGATTATCACAGACAACTGTCAAATCTTTAAATATCATGTACTCTCTACTCAGCTTGAGGTTCCACATATTGGTTCTAACCTCAACACTTAGTATGTGAGGTCACTATGAGGGAAATCAAGATGAGTTACCCTTAGGACTACTGGACCTTAGGGTTGACCCTGGTTGTTCAGCTAGGGCTAAGGCACTCACTTGCAATCACTTGTACTCACAATCACTCACTATCCTAAACCTAAAATTCTAGTTTTGGTCCCTTGATACTTTTGGGAGACTCCTGTAGATGGTTCCCTAAATCCAATAGCCCTGGGCTAGGGTTTAGCTAAGACCCCTACATGGAGAACCTAAATGGGGTTTTCACTGATTCATGGCTTATTGATGGTGGTTGGCACTCCAAATCTACCAAGATAGCCGACTTAGCCTTTTGCCCCTAAATTCCCTCAAATTACCTCGATACCCTTGGGACCCCAAATTTGGCCAAAATTTCCAAATCTACCCAAAGTACCCAACTTGACTCAAAATTCATTTCAAACACCTTGAAAACACCCAAATTACCCAAAATCACCAAAATTGGCCAAATTACCAAAATACCCCTCCTTAACCCAAAATTCCAAAAATTCTAAAAAAGTCCAAAAATTTCCAAAACCCCCCAAATATTCCTAATTTCATTTTTCTCAACTATCACATGACCTAATTTGGCCATTTTTACCAATTTGACCTAAACCCCTAAAATTGCCTTTAAAGGCCCAATTTTCTCAAATTTACCTCAAATGTCCATCAATTTGGTCCCAATTTCCCCCAATTTCATTCCTAAACTCAAATTCACCTTTCATATGACCAATTTAAACCAAATAAAAGCCAAATTCATCCATCATTTGGACCAAATTTTGATTTAAACCAAAAAACCTAATTTTGGCTCTATGACTTGGTTCCACCAAATTGACCCCATAGCCCACGCAATTGACCACCATTTGTGTTGAAAAATCTTCATTGAATTCCCACACATCAAACTTGATCTTCAATTGGCTTTGGTGAGGCCTCAATTTCATTTAATTTCAACCCAAGTCCAAAAGCCCCAAATTTGCCCCAAATTAGCCATGTCCTCAAATTTCAACTCAAAATTCCACCAAATTGAGGTCCTTAACCCAAAAATTTCCACTCCATTCCATCATGAAAAATCTTCAAAACATCTCCCTTGATCATTTGAACCATTCAATTTAGACTTATCCTAAGAATAGCCCAACCTAGACCCATGTCTAGCCCAACATGCCCAAATTGGCTAAATCTCAAAAATCCCTCAAATTGACCTACCAATTGAACTCAAAATCACTTCAACCCTTCACCAAAAATCTTTATAACAATCATCTACACAATATTGATCAATCAATTGTGTCAATTGACCTGGATAGTCTAGCCCAAAGCCAAACTTTGATCACTTGAACCCACATTGGACCTATGCATTAAAGATGACCTAACCACCCCAAAGTCATCAAATTCACTCCACCTCAGCCATGGGTTAGACCCTAAGACTGAGCCAAAACCCATCTAACTCCCTAAACTAAGCCATGGAACAAAGGTCCCCCAAATTAAGGGATTTTATTCCCAAAAATGCACATGCTTAAGATACCCTTACCAAAATTAATCCTCATTGCATTAAGTTGCTTTGATCGATTCCCCTGGATGCCTAGAGCACCTAGCCACCTCCCCCCTGGGCGGGGCGCGAGGCACAAGGGCG
>NW_018219706.1:218003-232021 GCF_001263595.1 Phalaenopsis equestris | reverse complement strand
CATGGGATTAAATGGGATTAAACTCAATTCAAACCTAGAGGCCACATCATCCAAATTGAAGCTTAGAGCCTCTCTGCCCTCTACCTAGGAAACACATCCCACCCCCCAATTGGCCATGGCATCAAGCCTGCCTAAGGCAATTTTTATAATAAGCTGCCCTCCACGGCCATGGAGGGAGAGCTTAAAATTACTCTAAGCGACTTCCCCAAGTTGATCCCAAAGCCTCTTTGAGACCTCCTCAGTGTACCCAACCATCACATTGCCCTGAATCCCCTTGTCGGAGCCCAATTTTGGAGCTCAAAACCTTGTCGGAGACAGGAAAAAACTCTCCACACCTCCACAGTCCACTAAACTCTAATTAAACTCACACACACCTTCACAATAGTGAAAAGAGCTAAAGCCCCATCAAATTACCCTCTTACAAAGACTTTACCATAGCTCAAGCCAACCAACACTCAAATCCGACCGTGATCGAAATCATATCTAGGCCTCCCCCCAAGCCCAGAAACTCAATCCCTAGCCTCTTTGGATCACAACGAACATGCCAAGACTCACTGATCGAAGCTTCATTTCTCAGAGCAAAGGTATAAAACTTCTCTCCCTCCCAAGCCTATTTTGATTATTCGTTTAATTAGGCTTAATTTAATTACATGATTACTGTATGGATGTGTTTGTCTCACTTAGATGAGTCCATAGGATCAAACCTAAAGTCATTTAGTTGAGTCTAGGCCAAGATTTTGGGGATCAGAGAGTGAATTTTGAGTTATGAAATTTCAGGTATTTATAAGTGATGGGAATCAGTGTGTAGCTGATGACTTCAAAGATTGAGAGTAGGATGCCATGGTGGGGGTCTTATTCCTATCTCAAAAGGTGTGAGTAGAGAATTAGATGCCATTGAGGTGACTTACACCAATCTCAAAGAGGTTGGTAAAGAATTGGAAGCCGTGGAGGGGACTTACACCAATCTTGAAAGGTGTTGAGAATAGGATGCGATGTTCCATAAAGGCGAGTCTTACTCCTATCTCAAAGATGTAGGTAGATAATTGGAAGCCGTGGAGGGGACTTACACCGATCTTGAAAGGTGTTGAGAATAGGATGCGATGTTCCATAAAGGGGAGTCTTACTCCTATCTCAAAAATGTAGGTAGAGAAATGAAAGCCGTAACGGGGCCTTCCACCAATCTCAAAAGGTGTTGAGAATATGATGCGATGTTCCATAAAGGGCATAAAGTAAAGGGGAGTCTTACTCCTATCTCAAAAGGTGTGAGTAGAGAATTGGACGCCATGGAGGGGACTTACACCAATCTCGAAAGGTGTTGAGAATAGGATGCGATGTTCCATAAAGGGGAGTCTTACTCCTATCTCGAAGATGTAACTAGAGAATTGGAAGCCGTGGAGGGGACTTACACCAATCCTCAGATATGGGGAGTCAAAATCTAGGTACTGACCCCAATAATCACATGAAAACAATGTAGAGAGTTCGTGATGTTGAATTTGAAGAAATGTGTCACGTGAAAAGGTTGATTTTGTTGAAGAAGTTTTGTAGAGTTTTGTGGGGTTTTTTGCAGAATGTAAAATTCCGCGGGGATGTGAAGAGAGTTAATGCAGATAAAGATGGTTGTGCTGCGTGCACAGAGAGTAAAATGAGAGAATCCACTCAACATCCACTCAACATATTCGTTTCCTTTTCTTGTTGTTTTTATCACATTTAATTTTTCAGAATATGTTTTTAAAACTTTAATTTTAATTGGTTTATTTTCAAAAGAAATTTGTTTTGTTATTTATTCATTGGTGATTATTTAAATTTGAATTTTATTTATTGTTAAAGATTTGTTGTTTCGTTCTTTGGTAATTGAAATTTTGAACCAACGTGTGGTTCGTGGCTTTCATCCATCGCACAAAAAGACAACAGACAAAAAGGCACATTTTGAGAGAAATTTCTATTAATCTGCTCCCATAAAGATGTTACAGATCGAACATAGGTTGGCGCCTCAAAAAGGTACAATATATAGTCCATGTTGAAAAACATTCAGAACATATCATGCTATGAATACATTGTAGGCTAAACATATCAGATACATATCATGTTGCTATATAAAAAAGTGAACCCTCTGACCATCTGTACCAGGTACGACGAGCTTCTGATCAAGCAGACCTTCTAAGTCATGCTCCAGGATAAGAGTTCCCTTTGCATGTACTTAGAGGTACAACCCTCTCATAGCTCGTACGGTAATAACTCTTACAGTTCTGGGTCTGGATGGAATGCATATGGCATTTTGCTGTCATCCATCATGCGGAAAGTCACCGACATCCTACGGCGTTGTACCCCTGGAATGCATTGTTTGGCGACATCTGCGCCGTTGCCTTTATGTACGAGCACTGAACCGGCTGTCAGAGGATCTCCACAGAACCTCTGAACTCACCAGGGCCGACGATATCAATTTATTTCCCAAATAAAATATTGCTCCTGCTCAGAAATGAGACCGTGCAAAAAGGTCTTACAAAATCATGATGATCAATGTGTGGAGGAATGCAATCACCCTCTTCGTAGATGTTGATAATAAAATTATTTGGAATGCATGTAGTAGGCAGAATACTCCATTTGATCATTCTTTTGATCATCCACTGTATCATTGGCGGTAGTGGATCTACTTGGTAGCAGGCAGAATGATCTACTTGGTTGTGTCTGAGGACCCCAGGCGGATTCCCCTGTCTGTTATTTGTGAAGTTATAACATCAGCCACACTGAATGGTGATTCTCCCTTTTCCTCTCATCCATTTCTTTGGCTCAGAATATGATCTTTCCATGAGAAGGCTCACTCAACCTCTATCTCTCAAATCAAAGATGCAGTCCAGAATGCTTCTTTCGTCACTCTTGGAGAAGACCCTGGTATATAGCTCTAGGTCTTCCAGTATGTTGACGAATTTTCCTTGAACCTCTTTGTAAAATTCAAATTCTCTTTTATTTACTTTATTTATCTTGTAGTACTCCATCATACTAGGGGTCAGTAGCTGTTGCTGGCGTTCCTCCCTTCGAGCATTGACAGGAACCCAAACTGGCGCTGGTTGATCAGGAACATGAGACTCGACATCTAGCGGTATGTACGACCTTGGGCTCCATGGTACATTCTGATCTGTCCCCAGTAGGATGTATGGCTCATCCATCATAAAATTTGAAGTCTGAGATCTATCGGTGCTCGAGGTAAACTCTTTCAATGTACTAAAATGCTATAAATGTAGAACATTGCAATCCGGACATTCTATAAATGCGCCCGTGGCTGATGTCCCGGCCAGTATTTCAGCTTTGCATGTCGTGCAACCCTTGCATAAAACATCTGAAACTGAAAGTGTATTTGGCTATGTCACGAACCCTAGTTCTTCATCCGTGGTGGGTAGGCTAGCAGAAGTTTCTTTCAGATCTGGATCATAAATATGCCCCTCAGGAATAGGGGTGGGCAAGTTTTTTATCTCTCTCTGACATTTGCATTCCTGTCATAGAAAGGCTCTCAGCTTCTTGCGGCTGGCGTTCCTGCATTGCGTCCTGCGGGTGATGTACCTGGCAGCCGTTTGTTATTGGAGTGGAGGCTACTAGGCCCCCAACTGGTGTAGCTACCGTGGAGGGAAGATGGCTAGGCCCTTCCATCGGATCTTGCTCTGTTATCACGTTCTTGCCTTTGTGCGAGACAATATCTTTAGCAGTCACCCTCAGCAGTGAAGGCAATCCCTCTTTCTCTTTCCAGCTGACTACATCTATGAGAGAACCTTTTTAGTCCATGTTAACCTGGTTAAAATCAATGTTGAAATCTATGTTACAACCTTGCAGCGCCATCTCCTCATTTAGTCCTAGGCTCCAACCATCCTTGAAAGTAAAGATCAGCCTCTGTTTCGACATTTTTCTGCAGATGATAGGAAAAACATTAGTGGGCTGAAACTTATCATGAACAAGAACAAAATAAAGTATTTATTAAAGTAAATTTTAGTTCGTTTTGGTGAAATGAATCGTTTACTTTATGTATGAGTTTTGTTTAATTTTAGTGAAATATTAAGTTCAAAAGGTAGAAAGGGGAAAATTTGAAGTTTAAAATATTTTTCTCAAAATTTTCATTATATTGAGGTTAATTACAAAACATGGACCCAATCATAGACATTTGGCCACATAGATAACCCTGAAACAATCAAAGTTTCAAAGTTTCAAAGCAAGTGAAGGCAAGCGACATCAGGATTCGTAATAGGTTTTTAGATATCGTCCATTTATTTGTAACATGGGTCTTTCGCCTTGGAAATGGTCCCTCCCAAGTTGGCTCCAATTTTCCACCTATTTTGCGGCGTGCAAGAATAGGCCTTTTTAGCATAAGTACGAGGTCACCAACTTTGAAAGTCCTTAGGTGGACCAATTTGTCATGGGCTTGTACCGTCTTTGCCTAGTAAAGCTCAAAATTTTGTTGTGATTCTAGTCATTTTCCCTCAAGACTTTCCAGTTATTTAAGTCTGAGTTTTGCACTTTCTTCCATTGTGAGTTGATTGACAGTGGCGACTCTGAGAGATGGTGTCTAGATTTCTAGCGGTAGCTTGGCCTCGGCTCCGTACATGAGCATATAGGGTGTACACTGAGTGGGAGTCCTGAAAGTCGTCCGGTAGGCCCACAAGGCTTCTAATAGTTTGTTATGTCAATCTGTTTTATTTTCATCCAGTGTTTTCTTCAAAATCTGTACCAGTGTTTTGTTGAAAGCCTCAGCCAGACCATTTGCTTTGGGATAGTAAATCGTAGAGTATCTCCAATCTATCCCATGTATTTTGATGAAATTGTTGATCTTTGTGCTTTTGAAAGCTATCCCATTGTTGGAAATTATTCTTCACAGTACTTCGAAATGGTAGATCATTTGGCTTTTGAAAACGGTACTGCCTCCGCCCATTTGGAGAATTAATCTGTAGCGACAACGCGGCATGTATGAATCTGTGCACTTTAGAAGATGGAGAGTTTATCAGACCTATTATGTCCATTCCCCAACACTCGAATGACCACGAGGCAATGGTTGGGTGTAGCCCATGCGGAGGTTGTTGTAAGACCACCAGACCACCCCAGTGTAAGACCACCCCATGCACTTGGCATTGATGACATTTTTTGGTTGTATCCAATCAGACAGACATCATTGCTGGTCAATAATATTTGAGTCTTTTGATCTTCATTTTCATTTTTGGCCCTGACGAGTGAGCGCCACACAATCCGGCATGTACCTCTTTGATAATATTCTGTGATTTGGCTCTGCTCAAACACCGTAGTCACATCTGGTCGAATGATCTTCTGTAGAGAACGTTTCCCATCAAGGCATAAGAGATGACACTTCTTGTGATGTGGTGCACCTCAGACTTGTCTTCTGACAGCTTTCCAGTATGTAAATATTCTATTAATGGCTTGCGCCAATCTTCGTTGATGTCTGCAACTGTATTTATTGTTTCTTCTTTTCCAAGCTTGTGTAGAGATTTGAAGTCGATCCAAGACAAGACTCATCTTTCTTGCATTGTGATTTTAATGGAATCCTCTGGGGGACATGCCATTTTGTTAGAAAGTTTTCCTGGAGCGTCGGCATGGGCATTATCTCCCTTAAGAATCCGGTAGAAAATCACATTGAGAATCTTCTCCAGGAGCCAGGAGCTTCATCATCACATCAAGAATCTACTGATGGTATTCTGCTAACCTTGGTTTCAGAATTTTGTATTGTCCAGCGACTTGGATGATGACGAGTTGAGAGTCACCATAGATGGTAATTTTTGTTATATCCATTGAGATTGCCAATTCCAACCCGGTGATTAAAGCTTCATACTCAGCCTCATTGTTGGTGCACAGCTCTATCAAGTGGTAGCAAAATCTTAGCATACCCTTATCTGGCGTGATGAAGACCAACCCATTGCCTGCCTTGCCTGGTATAACTGTTCTTGATTCTTTGTGTTTTCTGGCTGAAGAAGCACCGGCTGAAGAAGCACCGTTGAAGCACCGTTGAAGTACATCTCCCAGCATTGCGCACTGGAGAATTCCATTTGTAGTATTTGCTCATCCGGTAACTCGTCGTTGAGAGAGGACCCAGATGGCAGTGAGTGTGCAACAAGAAATTCTACTAGTATCTGTCCCTTGATAGCACAGAGGGGAACAAAAGTTATATCAAATTGCAATAAGATCATTAACCATCTTGCTAAATGTCCGGAGAGTGTTGGTCAGGTCATTAGATATTGCCATGGATTAACTTTTGAGATTAGGGTAATCTTATGAGAAAGCATGTAATGTCTAAGCTTTTGAGCAGCAAAAATTAACGCCAGACAATGCTTCTCGATAGTTAAATACCTTATCTCCTTTGGTATTAGATGATGACTCATGTAATAGAGTGCATTTTCCTTACCATCATGATTGACATGGGCTAAGAGGTCTCCAAGAAAGTCATCTAAAGCCTCGGTATAAACTATCAACGGTTTCCCTGGGATAGGGGCTGCCAAGACAGGAGGTGTCATTAAATATTTTTTAACGTCCTCAAAGGCCCGCTGGCATTTTTCTTCCCAAATAAATTTAGCGTCCTTTTTAATTAATGATGAGATAGGCTGACGCCTACCTAAGAGATTAGAAATAAAGCGTTTTAGATATGCCAAATTTGCCTGGAAGGAACATAGCTATTTCAAAGTTTTAGGAGGAGGCATTTACAAGATATATTTAGTTTTATCTAGGTCGATCTCGATTCCTCAATGACGGGCAACAAATCCAAGAAATTTATCCGAGGTAACGCCAAAGGTACACTTTAAGGGGTTCATTTTAAGGTCATATCATCACAACCGCTCGAATATGATCCTCAAATCGTACAAATGGTCTATTTTTTATTTACTTTTGATGACCAAATCATCCACGTAGCATTCTACTTGGTTGTGAATGAGGTCGTCAAAAATCTTTGTCATTGCACGCTGATATGTTGCTCCGGCATTCTTTAGGCCGAACGACATGACTGTGCAGCAGAAAATTCCAATCGGTGTTCTAAAGGCTGTAAGTGTTGCATCCTCAGGAGCCATCTCGATTTGGTTGTATCTCGATGATCCGTCCATGAAGGAAATAATTTCATGTGTTGAAGCGATATCCACCATCATCTCTGGTATGGGTAGTGGAAACTCGTCTTTCGGACATGCTTTGTTCAAATCTCTGAAGTCAACACAAACACAGATTTGCCCATTTTTCTTCTTAACAGGTACAATATTAGCCAACCATATGGGGTATTGTTCTTCTTTTATAAATTTGGCGTCTATTAATTTCTTCACCTCAGCGATGACTTGTTGTTCTATTTCGAGGCACATTCTCCTGGGAGCTTGTTTTACTGGGGTTATATCCTTGTCCACCCTAAGTATATGGACTGTTATATGGTCTGTAACCTCTACTGACAGTCCTAGCATTTCATCATAGCTCCATGCGAAGCAGTCTTTGAATTGTGTTAATAGTTTGATCAATTCTGCAGATTCTTCACCATTGCGTAGAGAACTTATAAATGCAGGTCGGGGTTGTTCTTCAGTCACGAGGTTAATCTCTTTCAACTCATCAACGTTAGATTTAATTTCCTCCTCAAATTCTTCTATTGGTTGATCATTAGAGTCATCCTCTATATCTTCTATTGGTTGATCATTAGAGTCATCCTCTATATCTGACTCACCAGTAACAACCATGCAAAATTCAGAATCATCGAATGGTTCGACTGTACCAAATCCGAGACCCTCTTTTGAATTTGGAGTTTGACTTTTACCATTCCATAATTTTTTAAAAAGTTGAAATTTATCTTTTGGCATTTGTGTTTGGTAAGTGTCCTTCTTGAATTAACTTTTGAACACAAGGCGAGAAGTAACCAAAAGGCAATTCCATTAATTCATTAGAATCATCATCAAAATTTACATGTTTTCCAAGCCCAGTAGAGGTAGAAGCACGGTAAAATTTGATCGGTTTTGTACCAACACTACAGACTTCCTTGACCTCTAAATTCTCAACCTTTTGAGGGAGAATTGGAGTAAGGGTCATACCATTCACATAATGGTTTATTCGATCATACATTATTTCATATTCATTTTCCCTTGTATCTTCTAGGGATATCTCGTACTAAGGTTTCTTCCATCTTGTCATCATTATCTCATCTTCAGAACTGTCTTCATTACCAATGTTGATGGTTTTCCTGGTCCATTCAACAATTAAATTGATCCTTCCTCATCCACGTCCCCAGCCTCAACCTCAGGTGCGTGAACTAAAAGAACCTTCACCAAATCTTTGTAAGAGAGTGGTGGAAGATCAATGAAGTGGAGTTGAATGGCCTCCTTTTTGTAATTTTTCTGAATCTTCTTCTTTATTTTTGATAACTTCACGAGATAAGACAGTCCTCTTTGGAAGCGTGTAGTAGGCAGCATCCTCATGGATACCAACTTCATGCACTGAAAATGGTTGTAGGTCTCCTTTAATGCAATTTTCTTGTCCATCTTTACAGTATTTGATGCACTGATGTAGAGATGATGGAATCATATTGTGCTCATGAATCTATGGTTGACCCAGTAGAGCGTTAAAAGAGGCCTCGACATCGATGATATAAAATTTAGAGGTTATTACGAGTTCTCCAACCTTTATAAGTTATGTAGTTGATCCGAGGGCTCTTTCTCCCTTTTGGTTGAATCCTCTTAACAACATCTTATCTGTCGTAAGCTCTTGAGCTTCAATATCCAAATATGCCAATGTTCGTAGACTCATCAAGTTAAGAGAGGTTCCAGGATCCACCAAACTCTGGATAACACAACACAAATCTGCCAATGTGGATGGAGATGTAGAGTGGACGGTTGTGGTCGGTGGTACCAAGCAGCAAGTCTTAATCTGTGAAGGTTACCCATGACTATTTCTTTAATGAACAAACTTCATCCAAGTTTGTGCTAGCCAACTAAGCTAAGAAAATCTCTATCTAGCAAATTTCTGGGTCAAGCAAAGCTGTAACCAGAGACTCTCATCTCCTTTCACAGGATCAGAGCATCGTAGATGCTTAATTGGGTCAGGAACTTCCTAAGATGAGTTAGCACTTTGTATTCTACTTTGTATGATTCTACAATTTTATCTTGATTATGCGGTTCTTCTACTCTTGGAAGTGGGAGTATCTCTTCTCGGGTCATTATTTGCTTTCTTTTATCTGTTGGAGTTGTCCTTGGTGGTAACACTTTTACGCTCCTCAAGTTAACTTATGTGATTTCTTCTTCTTGAGATATCATTGTTGAATCTTTCAGTGTCTTTTCCTCTTTGTCGGAAAGATCCAAGTTGATGGCAAGCAGTGTACCGTGATGCTCGAGAATTAGCTCCTAGTTTTTGGTGCTGTCGTAAGCGGTATAATTGATGTCTTCTTTGGACTTGACAACGAGTTCATCAGACTCAGGTACGATTTGAGGATCATTTTGGGGATCGAGATTGAACTTAGATGGGTCATAATCAGTTACGTTATCACTAGAATCAGTTAAAACGTAGCCGAAATCACAATCATTATATTCGTAAGACCCCGGAGAGACAAAAAGATAATCATACAAAGTCAAGGGTTCGAGGATTTTCTTCCCCGAATCTGAGACAACCAATCTAGTAGAGGCAACCCCTATCCTAACGCCCATGCTATCAATATTTGTAGTGAGGCTTTTCTTCTTCCTCTTTGTCCTTGACGATGAGGGATCTCCTGTCGAAACCTTCATCTCGATCTTGGTATGTTGCAGACTCTTAATAGAGGCTTGTTTTGATGCAGACTGGATCTTGTTCAGTATTTTCTTAGATGATCTGCTCCAGACCTCACTCCATTCTTCTTGGGTATTTGTAGAAGCTTGTTTTGATGAATCTTGTATTTGATTAAGGACCCTCTTGAGTTCATTCCAAGTTGTACTCCATCCATCTGTTACAGTATATGGATCGATTGGGGAGATTAGCTTGGCCAAAATCATATTTATGCAACCTTATTTAGGTTCTTTTAAATATTCTTTTAGATTTGTTATGTTCTCTTTTTTAAGGTTCCTCTCAAGCCAATCCTTAAAGACGAAGTATTTTTCTATAGTGTGCCCAAGCAACCGGTGGTGTGGGCAATAATTTGGCTCATTCTTCCTATCTACCTTTTCGGGCTTCTTTAAATCTGGTAGTTTGAATTCTAGCTTCTTCATCAAACATCTGAATATTTTAGGTATAGCTTCATCTTTGAAAGAATACACCATCTTACGTTGCTCCGACAGGGACATTTTCTTATCCCCTGTTCGAGGTGATCCCTCTTGAGGTGGTCGCTGGTTGGATTGACTACTCTGTTTCTGAGAGTATTGTGATCGAGTCTCTTCTGCATATATCATCATCAGCTGCTTACCTTTTTCGACGGTCGCTACTACTCCTGATTTTTTTTCGAACACTCTGGTCACCTTAGCCTTTTCATGTGGCTCCATATGCTTAATTTCCTCTTGAAGACTGCTGGCTTTACTGAGTAGCTTCTTGAAGGATTTGATAGTGAGTCCCTTGAGCATGAAAGCTACTCGCCCATGATTGCTTTTGAGTAGAATTTCAATCACATGATGTTCCTATAGTTGAGATTGAAATTTCATGCTAAGGTTTCTTCACCTCAAAATATAGTCAACCAAAGTTTCGCTAGGCTTTTGTTTTTCCATCATGAGCTCTCTAATAGACACATGATGCTGCGCCCCAATAAATATTTTCACAAAAAGTGTTCCAATACAGAAAATGTTTTAACCGACCCATTGGGCAAGTCAATGCACCAGTCAAAAGAAATTTCTGACAAGCTGCTAGAAGAGTAGAGCTTCACTGCTTCACTATTTCTCAGCTTCACTATTTCTCATGTTGCCACAACTAGCTCGGAAATGTGCTATATGCTTTCTGGGATTTCCAGTCCCATCGAATATCTTGAAGTTTGTGGCCACAAAACCTTTGGAGGAAGGCACAGAATCAAACTCCTCCAGGTAAGGTCTACTCTTTAGAACCAATGCACCACCCTTAGATTGGGTTAAGGCGTCCCACACTTGTTCAACCATTTGCTTAAATTATTTTTCTGGCATGAAGAATCTTTCTTTGGTTGCTCATCTTTGTTTGCTGAAGTAACCTCTCTTCTTTCATCTGTGATGATTTCTTGCTGATTGATTTCTGGAGAAGCCAATTGCGGATCTTGTGATTGCCCCTGAATGGTGGCCATGGAAGTCATAGTTGCAGTCATCTCTTCTATTCTTTTCTCCAGTAGACTAACTTGCTCATCCCTTAGGAGGACAGCCCTACGCAGCTCATCTACGGTGTACTCCTCAGTGTGAGGTTGAGCCTCACGCGCAGATGTGGTGGCTCTGGTTTCAATCACATGGACATCCATGAAATCCTCCTCCAAGTAATCATTGTAATCAAAATTTTCATTGTCTCTATAGACGGAAACTCTGTGTTCTCGAGCTAACTCGAAAATCTCGATCCTGAGTTTCTCAACTTTCTCTTCAATTATTGATTCCTTGATTGCTTTAAGATTTGGAGGATCCTGATGGACATCCTCTACTTGTTCTTCCATTTCGTTGGCTATTGTTGCGACGATGTCAGATATTTCAGATCTTGGTTTCACTTCTAGTCTCGCACGCTCATTGGACTGTATCAGTGTGGTGACCTTGGGTATCCATACCTTTTTCCTTTTTGACAATGATGTCTTAGGATGAAGCATCTTGGTAGAAACATCAATACGTCAAGGGAAAGTATGCTCCCTGTGCTATAGACCGACTACAGTGCCAGATAATCGTCTTATCTTTATTTTTGGGATTGTAGAAACGTCTCCATAATGGGTGACAGATAAGATCTTCGGACCCGGTCTTGACTTAACCGGTCGATGGCCTGCGGTCTTGGTGTTAGTGTGATCAGTAGTAATCACTGTGGTATCCACTCTCTTTCCTAAATGGCACCAAACGGGGATGCAAGTAGGTGACACTCCAGTTGTCTTGTCAGATTGTCTGGTGGACTTGACGCCCTTTAAAATTTCCTTCTTCATGCGAGGGAAAATTGCATCTCTCACTTGATTAAGCAAATCGCTAACTAAACATCCCTCTTTGGTATGAAAACTGCACTAACTTGAGTGATAGAAGTGAACTTCTTTCTCTCCTCACCGTGTCCATGAAGTGATGGTAATGCGGTAGCGATCCTTCGGATACTCTCATATCCCTCGGTATCCGTCAGAGAATGGAATCTACTTCCTCGTAGGAGTGGATAAATTTCTGGTAATACTTCTTCATCTTGATGAGGATCCTCCTCAATGGGTGTCTCCTTGGGAGCCTGGGCTTTAATGGCACTCACTTTTCTGTTATGGTTCCTCCTTTGAGTTCTGGTCAGCGGTACAGTCCTTGAACTTGAACCGATTTCAAATACAGGTGGTGGGACAGCTAATCCTTCAATCGAATCTTAAATAATCATTACTTCTTTTCCCTTAGAAGCAGAGGGGCTAGCAGGTTTTGCAGGTGCCATGACGGCAGCAATGTTAGACTTCTTTTAGGCAGAGAAGTCTTGAAGGTAGTTTAGACTGAATTCTGCAGATGGTTCTTATATTTTTGGAGCGGCAAACTTCATTACAATAAATGGGGCTTTTCTGAGGATGACCTCAAGATCTTCAAATCCAGCTCCAAATTTGATGGTAGGATTGGTTGGCAGGTTGCAGGAAAAGGTCAGTGTTGGGTAGGCCATTGCAATAGACTTTTAAAACAGAAAGTTTCAGGTTTAGCTATATGACCAAAAACCTCATAATTTTTAGTATAAGCACTGAAAGTAGAGGTTGATCTACAGACCGGGCGGATCATAATTTATGGGTATTTTAAAATCTTGTTTAAGAAAAAGTGTAAAATTTAATTAATATAAGAAAATTTCAAAGTGCGCGCAACACAACACGATTTGGTTTAATTTGTAGAGTAGCAAATCAAATTTGGAAGGGAGATGTGAAGTATTTTAGGACCCAGTGTGAGACCTATTTAGTGGAAGAAAATTCTCAGGTGAAACTAGTCCACCGAAACACCTATTGGAGGCACGAGCCCATATGAAAATTCAAAGAGTCCTTAATGATCTTCTGAACCCCTCTGTTCAAGGATGGCTGAATAGCTAGTCCTGAAGTCCTAGGAGTTGGATGTACCTTCCCAAGGCAAAAATGGGTAAAGTATGTCAACGGAAGGGTAAAGTATGTAAATGGGTAAAGTATGTCAACGGAAGAAGGGTAACTTGGTCCAAGAGGGACATGGACACATTACCGATGTGTGAAGATAATATTTCTTGATTTGTATGGAGAGAAAACTTGTCCCCAACGGAGTCGCCAGAAGATTTCGACACTATTTTGGTTTGGGGGAGTTGCCCGTAAGAATCTGTCGGCCACCGGAATCGAAATCCCATCGTCCGCTTTGGAAGGACATTTTAATTTACATATATATTTAGTTTTATAAAAATATGAAATCAATCTGATCCCATGTTTTTTATAGTTTAAATGAAAGAGCACTGTACCTCAAATCCTGTATCTATCCTGAAGGATAAACACAAGACTTGAGGATGAGGCTCGATCAAATAAAGTAAGGAATATATGACATTCATTTGGTCTGTGAAACCTTTGTATTTGTCGACAAGTTATCCTATTTAACATAAAGGAATAAACAGGGTTTATATTAAGCTGGGTTCGGACAAGCTTCCTATAAGGGCAAGCCCCTATATTCCCCTATACTTAATTACATCTTAAATGACCAAAGTCACCTAAGAAGACTCTCGATAAAAATCAGTAAATATTATCTTCAAGGAGATTCAAAGTGTAGGACTTTCCAATGAGTTCGGACGTAGAGGTGTGAAAGGGGATTGGTTCGAATTTGGAACATTTTGTAGAGTCCAAAGGAAGAAGAACTAAGGGATGTCATAGATCCAGAGGAAAACCCCGGTGGCTTCCCAAGATGTCCTAATGTTTGGCTTCAGTTTTTAGGAGAAATATTTAGGTGTTTCATCCTGCCAATTTTTTTAGTAAA